>NW_026557147.1:0-27454 GCF_029017545.1 Prosopis cineraria | reverse complement strand
TGGTATAGCAATGTTGATTATTAAATGATTAATTTTGATCAGATCCTAATTGGCACGCCACACGTGAATATTTTCTTATCTCTATCTTCTTTAGTTTCGGTATCTCCTAATCCTTCCTCCCCGAATCCCAGTAGAATTTTTCCCCTCACAAGACACCATCTCCAAAACTCAAGCTTTGGTGTACTCCATTTTGTAAATTGTTGTGTATCTTAGATTATCACCATAGTTCTTCACAACCCATTTTTCCTATTCATTCTCATCCTTGTCTCGTACACAACTCATGTTAGTTGAGTTGGAGAATTTCATTAAAGTTCTTGAATGTGATATAGTTTCAACAGAATTTCAAAAAATTCTCGAAATTTCACCACACTTCTAGATTACTGAAATAAAATAAATTCTCTCACTTGAATGACTAAAATGCCATTCAATTATAATTGATATTATTGAAATATCAAGTCAAGTTATAATTTTTTATAAATAATATTAGCAAAATAATAAATCAAGTTATAAGTTTTATAAGTAAAATTAATATTAATAGAATAAACGTAACTTCTTATTATTTTTATAATATTACTTATAAAAATTATAACTTGACTTGTTATTATAACAATGTTACTTGTAAAAGTTATCACTTGCATTGCTATTTTACTAATGTTACTTTAAAAATGGTATACAGGAAAAGTAAGCGCACGCAATGGAGTAGGCATCATTATGGATAAGGAGTGGAAGAAGAACGTTGTAGAAGTTAGCAGAATTGGAGACAGAATTATTTCCTTAAAAATGAAATTGGACGTGAGACTGTTAATATTGTTAGCGCTTATGTGCCGCAAGTAGGGACAGAAGCCAGTTTTAAGGAATTATTTTGGGAGGATCTGAAGGGGTTGATTCAACACATACCACGGAGTGAAAAGATTTTTATTGGAGGAGACTTTAATGGGCATGTCGGGAGGGAGGCTGGTCAGTATGCGAGGGTGCATGGTGGTTTTAGTTTTAGAGAGCTAAACAATGAAGGACAAACTCTTCTTGTTTTCTCATTGGCATATGATTTTAAGATTGCCAACACTTGTTTCAAGAAGAGAGATGAGCATCTCATCACTTACAAAAGTGGAGCCTCAAGGTCACAGATTGATTTTCTTTTAGTTAGGAACATAGATAGAAGACTTTGTAAAAATTGTAAGGTGATCCTCGGAGATGCTATAACGACACAACATAAGGTCCTAGTCCTTGATGTGTGTATTATGAGTAAAATCAAAAACGTCGATAAGTAGTAGCACTAAGGATTAGGTGGTGGCAATTAAAAGGTGAGAAGTAAGATATTTTCAAATAAAATCTTTTGGACAAAGGAATTTGAGAATCTCAGGAAAGTGCTAACATCATATGGGAGGATATGGCTAAAAAGATACGGGAGGTTGCAAAAGTAGTTTTGGGAGAATCAAAAGGTTCTGGTTTGAGAGATAAAGAGTCTTGGTGGTGGAATAATAGTATATAGGAAAATTAAGTATAAGAAGAAATGTTTTAAAGCCATACATTTATGTAACAATGATGAAAATTAAGAGATGTACTATATGGCTAAGAAGGAAACTAAGAGAGCTGTGGGTGAAGCTCGTTCTAAAGCTTTTGAAGAATTTTATAAGAGCTTTGAGACGAAGGAAGGAGAACGAAACATTTATAAGATTACAAAGAGTAGGGAAAGAAAATTAAGAGATCTATAACAGATAAGGTGTATTAAGGATGAAGAGGGAAGAATTTTAATTACAGATGATGAAATTAAAAATAGATGGGAGACTTACTTTTTCAAACTTTTCAATGATGGAGAGGGTTCATCTAGTAACTTGGAGAATTTAGTAACTAGTGAAGGAGAACAAAATTTATCATTCTATCAAATAATACGTGATAAGGAGGTAAAGGAAGCTCTTAAGAAAATGGCAAATGGTAGAGCCAACGGACCTGATTGTATATCTATCGAAGCATGGAAATGTTTAGGTGAAAAAGAGGTGAGATGGTTAACTAAGTTATTTAATGTGATTTTACGGTCCAAGAAAATGCTTGATGAGTGGAGAAGAAGTACATTAATTCCTATTTATAAAAATAAAGGAGATATTCAGAATTGTATTAACTATAGAGGGATTAAACTCATGAGCTACATAATGAAATTGTGGGAGAAAGTAATTGAGCACAGGTTGAGATTAGAGACAAGTATTTCTGAGAATCAGTTTGGTTTATGCCAGGTAGATCAACTACAGAGACGATTTATCTACTAAGGGGATTAATGAAAAAGTATTGTTGTAAAGATAAAGATTTACACATGGTTTTTATTGATTTAGAAAAAGCTTATGACCGTATACTAAGAGAAGTGCTTTGAAAAGCGTTGGAAAAAAAAGGAGTACGAATTGCTTATATTAAAGCCATACAAGATATGTATGAGGGGGTAAAAATTAGTATAAGAATGCCTAGTGGTCAAACAAAGAATTTTTCTATAAAGATTAGACTACATCAGGGATCATCTCTAAGTCCTTATCTGTTCAACTTGATCCTAAATGTTTTGACAGAACATATTCAAGGAAAAATTCCCAAATGTATGCTCTCCGCGAATGATATAGTTCTTATAGCAGAGACAAGAGAAGAGGTTAATTGCAAACTTGAGTTATGAAGGAGGACATTGGAGTCAAGAGGTTTCCGTTTGAGTAGAAGTAAGACAGAATATTTATATTGTAAATTTGGTAAAAGATTATTCGACAATAATTTGAAAGTGAAATTGAGAGATCAAATTATACCTTAAGTGAAAAAGTTTAGATATTTGGGAGCCATTATTCAAAATGATGGCGAAATTAGTGGAGATATTTTACATAGGATTCAAGCTGCGTGGTTTAATTGGAGAAAAGCTAAAGAAGTTATTTGCGACCGTAAGGTGCCTAATAAACTTAAAGGAAAGTTTTATCGCACTGCTATCAAATCGGTAATATTATATAATAGTGAATGCTGGGCTCTAACGGGACAGCAAGAGCATAAAGTTGGAGTAGCAGAGATGAGAATATTACGATGGATGTGCAGATATATACGTAAAGATAAAATTCAAAATGAGCACGTACGTGAAAAAGTGAGAGCAGCACCTATTGAGGAAAAAATGGTAGAAAATCGGTTGAGATAGTTTAGACATGTACAAAGAAGACTAAGGAAAAGCACTAGTGAGAAGAGTGGAACATATAACTTTGAGTCCAATTAAAAGGGGTAGAGAAAGGCCTAAGAGAACACTGTTGGAAGTTGTTGAACGCGATTTCTTAATTAATAATATTCCTAAAAGCTTGATAAATGATAGAGCACAATGACGTCTTGTAATCCATGTAGCCGACCCCACTTAGTGGGATAAAGGCTTGTTATTGTTGTACTTTAAAAATGGTAACTTGACTTTTTATTTAAATTATATTACTTGTAAAAATTATAATTTAACTTGTTATTATAATAACATTATTTGTAAAAACCATAATTTGACTTATTATTCTAGTAATATACTCATAAAAAACCATAACATGACTTGTTATTTAAGTAATATTAATTATAATTTAAGGGTATTTTGGTAATTCAAACAAGATAATTTATTTAATTTTAGTGTTTTAAGCCTGTAGTGAAATTTCAAAATTTTTTGGGGCTCAAATGAGATTATATCACATCCAAGAAATTTTAATAAAATTCCCCCACATTAGTGCCTTCGTCTTTGAGTGTGTTTGTATTTTAGTTGGGTATAATTGGTTATAAAAAAATTAATTAATATGATTAATTTGGAATATAATTAATTATATTATGTGGTATATAACTAGTTTATAAAATTAATTAATAAGATTGATTTTAATCAAAATTAAAAAGCAAAATTAAAAATAAAGTAAAATTATGGTTTGTAAAAATATATCTAAACACCCATGTTATATGTTAAAATTAATTATGAATTCAAAATCATGTTTAAAAAAATAATCTAAACATCCATTATGCATGCCAAAATAAATTATGAACTCGAACCATAGTTTTCTTAAAAATATCCAAAGACCCCCATATATGCCAAAACCAATTATAAATTTAAAATCATAGTTATCTCATAAGTTACTATTATTACTTTTTAATTCAATTTTTCAACCATACATTTCTAAAAATTTATGCAAAAATCATATAAATTATTTTACAAATTATATTTTTTGGTTCAAAATTGATTTTAACATAATAAGAGGCGTTCAGATATTTTTAAGAAAATTATAATTTTAGATTTATAATTAATTTTAGCATGTAATAGGTATTTGAATATTTTAAGAAAATATAATTTTAAATATATAATAATTTTAACATATAATACACTCTCTCCGTTTAAAAATATAAGACATTTTTATGGAGTTAGATGTTAAAAAATGTAAGGTATTTTTAGTCATTTAAGATGAATTATTATTTTTTTTAAAAGTACCCTTATTGATAATAATTTTATATTTATTATAAAATTTTTAATAGAAGTAAATATAAAAAAATGATTAATTTAAAAGTAAGTAATAATTTTATTAAAATGAGATTTAATTAAAAATATTTTATATTTTTGAGTGAAGAGAGCAAGGGTTTTGATAATTTTTGCCAAAGTATAGTTTTTGTACATTGATTTTGAACATAAATCAATAACTCAGGCTTTGGTCCTTCTCCGGGTCTTGTCTTTGAAAATATCTACCATGCTGAGATTGGGGGTTCCTTTTTTTTTGTGTGCCAATGAGGTTGGGCTTTTAGTTCCACGTAATTTATGATAGTAAACGGTAGTATTCTGCATAAATAAAATTGAAACAAAAATGACTATGTAGAGCCAACTTACTTTTTCCTACTCTTGTAATCTTATTTATAAAATAAAAAAAAATATTTATAAAATATTGTAATAATTATTATGTTTATTTTTATTATTTTATTCTTATTACATGTAAAATTTTTTATTAAATATTAAAATATTTTATTTTAGAATAGATATATTTAATAAGATAAAGTTACAAATTTATTAAATTTTTAAATAAAGTTAATAAGATATAATTTTTTTTAATTTTGTTAAAAATATTAAAAATTATTTATAAATAACAATATTTATTAATTTATTAATAAGCATAATGCGCGTAACTTCTCATATCTTTATCCGTTTCAGACTTTCGGTGACTAGGATGTTCGGAAAGTGAGCACGTGTTCACGTGGCTGGTCAATATATACTGTATCAGAGACTAAGAAGGCTCACATGCTTCGCACCATACCGTAATCCCCCCTTGAGATTCTCACTGTCTCTGCAATTCAACGCAAATCCCTGCCCCACTCTTGTCTTTTCAGCCCGCTGATTCCGCGGCGCACGTCGTTTCAGTCGCATGCCCCACAATATAACATTCCGATTCTGTCTTTTTCATTGGAGCCGATAATTCGAACCGGTCTTATTCAGTCAGGCTCAATCTGAGCTGCATTTATTCAAATTACACTTAAAGAATCTTATTTTTTTTTTTAAAAACTCATATAATCAATCTCAACTCTAATGTCTTCGGGCTTCAAATTTATTCAGGTCAGATTGAATATTCAAAACTTTTTTAAAATATTTTTTATTTTTTAATCAATTTTAATTTTTAAATAATTTTATTAAACATAACATATTATTTTAAATTGAAAGGAATAAAAAAATAATAATTTATTAACTTTGTAGTTAAGTATTTAAGTAGTTCTGTTATTGTTTTGTTGTATTATGTGTAATTTATTCATGAATGTTTCCTTTACTTTTAAATTAATGTCTTATTTATTTAAATATTGCCCTTATCATGATTATATAAAAATACTTATTTATTTTAATTAAATCATATTATTTTAATTATGATTAAATTAATCTCAATTTAACTATGATTGAACCACTAATTTAAAATTATTATCCTGATTAGTTCAAAATTTTCAATAACTATTAGATAAACTGTACTTTTCATTTTAAGAATATGAGAAACATAATCATTCATTATATTATATAAAACAAAATTATTTAATTATGGGTAAAATACTATTTTTTTAAATTTTTTCTTTAACCTTTTATATAGTTTAAATCCTATATACAAATGGTATTTACTTTAATTTATTCTTAATTTTTAACTAAATCTGACGTGGATGATAATTAAATAATTATTTAAAAATATTATTTTATTTATTATGTTTGTTTAGTAGTAGAGTCGGGAATTCATACATGTTCAAATTTCATTTTTAAAATTATTTTTAACTTAAAATTAATTATCTTATTTTATAAAAATATAAAATATAATTTTTTGGATTAAAAAAATGGTGTATACGACTCAATTGTTTTTAAAAATTGAGTTTTAAAATATAAAAATTAACATTAAAATATATTTTAATTATTATTTTGAGATATTTTATTTAATTAAAAATAATAAAAATAGAAAAATATAAATATTTTTTTTAAAAAAACTATAGTAATACACTTAAATACATGATATTTTAAAATAAAATGATATAAAACTTAAAAAATAATTAATATTTATTATATTATATATATTTTTAAAAATTTATTTTTTATTAGGGTCAAGCCCGAACTCAATCGGGCTTACTCGGGCTACTTGAATAGACCCGAACAATAAAAATTATTATTTTATTGGGCTTGAATTTAAATTTTTTGAACGAATTTGGATTGGCTTGGCTCAAATTACCGGCTATACTTTGCATTATGTGAAAATCCAACTCTACCCTCGTTTTCATTATTCTCCTCGTCATCACCAATTTGTCTTCTTCCTTTGAAATTTCCTCGCTTTTAAATCCTATCGTTTTCACCGTGTCGTGATTACGTTCTGCATCTCTCTCTCTAACTCACTGAGTTACGTTCCGTTGGACTCAGCTAATCATGAGGCGTTTCAGGCGATTCGAGGTCATTGAAGAGCCATGCTTCTTCAGAGAAACCTCGATTGTTTGTCCAAGAACCCTCACTTTCCCCTTGTTCATTGAAGAAGATCTTGATGTTAGCTGCGCTCTTGATCTCTTCAATTTTAACCGTTTCACGCTTCCGAGCCCCTTCGATTTCGACGTAAACGATGTCGTAACTCATCTGGTGCGCATTGATCGGACGCCGTTGTTTAAGCGAGTTCAGCGAGTGGAGAGGCTGGTGGGAACTGACTTCCACTTGCAGTCTCTGAGCGACCGTGTAGCCGAGTTGGAATCGCGGTTCGATCGGCTGGTTAAGTCGAAGGGGATCGACGGCAGCGAGCGGAAATACACGTGGAAGGCCGAGATCAAGGGTCCGGAAGAGGAAGGGTTTGATAGGAAGTACCAATGGGTAGCAGAAATTGTAGAAGAAGCGAAGAAGAAGGAAGAGGAGAAGGAGAAGAAGAAGAAGACGAAGTGTGGGATTGCGAAGAACTTCAAATGGACCGCTGAGATTAAAGGAAAAGGGGAGGATAGTGGGAGTTCAAGAAAATACAAGTTTGAGGTAGAGTGTGGGGATCATTCAAAAAAGGACAAGAAAGCGAAGGAAAAGAAGAAGGGTGATAAAGATCAGAAGAAAAAGAATGAATTGCGCATTGTGGAGATTGAGGAGCCCCGTGAAGAAGGAGCTGTCATTTTGAGACAGGTATGGTGACTCACATTTTCTCCTGTGATTATGCTTGATTCTGTATTTGTTAGTCTTAAGAACGATGTCGTTTTCACTTTTCATTCCTATGATCTTGATCTGCTTCCCACTTAGATAGGGATTAGGGAGTGGTATGTAGTGCTAAACAGCAAAAATAATTTGGATTATACTTCCGTTTTTCCTATTCCTCTTCTTGGTTAGGATTTGGTCGGGTCAGCAAAATTATGTTAGCGGATAGTTGTTTCAGCACGTGGCATATGTACCGTGTTTACAGCATTGTTGAATTGATTTCTATTCTACCATATTCCGTTTATGTTTGCGTTGCCTGTTACACGTAAATGTCAATTTAATGAACATATATTGTTTTAAGTATATACGAGCAAAGCAAGCTAACGCAGATTTTCTGCAACTATGCAACAGCTACAGAAAGATAAGTCCTATTTAACAGTGGGTCCTATCATATATGATTATATCTAGGGAGAATGACAATTAAATTCGAAAAGCGATGATTTAAAACTTGGACCAAACCAGATGGTCAACCTAAGTTGTTGACGGTCCAGTTTGGATCAAAAATCTTTTTTACGATTGAGTAAGATTGAATTGGAGTTGAGTTGTTATTGAGTCGGAAGCTAGAGTTGAGTTGGGAACTGTAGCAGTTTTTAAAAAACCGGACGATTTTAAATATAATATTAAAAAAGTTTAAAAAATTAGAAAAATTCAAAAATTAAATCATACTGAAAGTCAACTTTATTTTTGGATAATTTACGTGTATAAAATATGATTTGAAATTATTTTTTTATGAAGATGTTGGCAATTATAGATGAAAATACAGATACTGTTCAGTCTACTCATGTACGGTAAGTTATAATTGTCAACCATAGGTTGACAAGTTATAAAATTATGATTTATAATATTATTAATTTACAATCATTTTATGTCATTTTATTAACATACTATAGATTTTTTTTCTTGTATTTATTTAATATATACATTTAACGTTATTTTCATTTAAGTTTTATGTCACCTGTTCGGCCAATGGTTTAACCCAGCTCAACCATGTAAAATGCTGGCGTTTCTGGTTTAATATCCGTTCTGGTTTGACATTCAGTTCAATTTCGAGAACATTGCTGAAAGGATTAAATTAATAATAGTTAGGTCCCAACAAGTATTTTTGAAAGATGAGTTAAAAATATTGATTCAGAATTGTAGATTCTGGCATTGGTTTGAAAGGGCATATGCTATTGATTTTGACCGTTAGGTCTCACATGCAAAGTAAACGTGACCAACCTCGGTATATGCTATTGATTCAATCACATATGGTTTGTCTTTGCATTTATTGTAGGAAATGAAAGTCTACCCATGAAAGCTGGTATTGGTTTCATACCAATCAGTCAGTGTTGAATTTTAGGTATATTGTAAGCCAAAACTGTAATGGAAAAACAGTCAATTGTAGCCTGTCAAGTAGTTTATACTATTTCAGTCTAAGAAAAAGGTATTTTATTGTTTTTGGGGCCGTCTCAATAGTTTAGATCGTCAATCCAAAAATTATTAGTAATGCTTAAGGGTGGGTATATCTGGAGTTCTGGACACGAAATAATGGAGAAGTAAATGCATGGACAGAATTGTTGTTACCTTTTTTCTTTTTTAAGTTTGTTATGATGAGAGAAGAGAATGAGCAAGTTTTAACTAATCTTTCAAAGTCCTTCCATCTAATATATTGATTTCTTTGGACTAAGGGGACTTTGATGGAGAAATTAATTTTTATTTTTCTTTTAATTTTTAGCACTCAGATAAGGCAAATATAAATTATTTATTTCATCTAATCTCTTCCTTTGCACTCTTTTTTTTTTAATCTATTTGTTAATGTAGTTGCCCTCCCCTCTTTACCTTCTAGCTCTCAAATGTGTTTTAAAAAAATCAACTTCACTTCTTGACGACAGAATATAGTTTATCAGAATACCTTTTATTTTAAAGAAATCAGCTCTCAAAATGAAGGTTAAAGATTGTGCTCTGCTTGCAAATTTTAAGAACGTCACTATGCTTGAGATATTTGAAATACTGATTTGATTTAGAAACATTATAGTATATATGTTCTAGATTGTCAATAACAGTAATCATGATCCTCAGAGTTTAAAAGATTGGAAGATAAATTCATCGTGTGTAGCTATGTAGCACGGATACTTCAAAAAAGTAAATGTACCTGTATTCGAAACGTGTCCGATACGATACTTGTAGGATACTTCTGCATACATATCCCATATTCTAACATTTGTGATATGATTTTTTTCAATAATTTTTTAATATATCACTTAAAAGCTTGAAAAAACACTTAATATTTTAGTTAATTACTATAAATATCCTTATATTACTTTAGAAATTCTTGTTTAAAAATCAAAATACCTATACTTATATCATAAAATGTTGAAATATATATTATAAATATCCTCGTATCCGTATCCTAAAATTTTGAAAATTTGCCATATCCTCATATCATGTCGTATCGTATCGGATACTCGTACCCATATCTATGCAACCTAGGTGTGTAGTTGAAGATAAACAAATTAAAATTGCAGAGCAAACAATTGAAGTGAATTTTAATGTTGAAGCTCCTTTAGTTTCTTTTTTTCTAGTTACATGTTATGCCCTGGCTTATAATTATTAGATACACCCTGCTTGATATTATTGAAATAGGAATGACTGACTTAGATAATAGATACATTATATTATATTCTGATGTTTGAACTGATTAGAAACATTATGACATGTTTTGAACTGTGAATGAAGAATTCGTATCCTTGAGCTGAGTTTATGTGGGGCCAGCGTTAGAAGCAGTTTCTGATGTTACTTTCTCTAACTACATGGATGTTACTTTACCGTTTAACCTTTCTTCTCCAGTATAATCCTTAGTAAGTAGACTAAAGATTTGTACAAGCTACTGCTTGAAATTAGGAACATTATATGTAGTATACTGAGTTGTCAAGTGAGGTTTCTTAGGCATTTGCGAAGAGGTTTGGAGCTGTCCAAAACCAGAGGGGCAAGAAGAAGGAGTTATCTGCTCAAGATGCTGCATTGTTGATCCAAATGAGCTTTAGGGCTTATATGATCCGAAGGTCAAAGGCTCTCCGTGCCCTTAGAGAACTTGCTGTTGCAAAATCAAAGTTAAAGGAAATCAGGGCTCAGTTCAATAACTTTGCATACCGACGTCGTTTATGCCGTGATGCGGTGGAGCGCCAAAAGTTCTCTGAGAAAATCATTGTGCTGCTTCTCACTGTCGATGCCATTGAGGTAATGTCATTTCCTCTTTGTTTTAGTCTCTTTATGCTTGCAAAGTCCTTTAGTAGTTTCCATGTTTGCAGATTGTTTTACTTTGGATGGGATTTTCATTTGTGAAGATGTCATAAACTATTGTTGTTTTAGTTTTATATATTACCATTTGTCTTCAATTAAAAACTCCCGTACATTTTCAATGCACCATGACCTTTATTTTTGCTTCCTAGAAAAGTTGAGTTGTATCTGTTCATGCACTGTCATGACAAATGAAAATATAGGTATGGCTAGACTTCTTTACCCGTCTATTATACAAAGTTTGAGAATAAGCTGCACTGTTCATAGTGCATTATCTCTTAAAGATCAATATCAATATCCTCGGTATATCTATAAAAGTTGTAAGAAGTCATATTGTTCACGCGCTGTAAATAGTGTGGCTCATCTAAGGCTTTATGTAAATGCACAAGGCTCGCTATAGCTTAATGTTGTATATGTATGTATTGATCCTTTTTAGGGTTTTGGATAACAGGGGAAATCAGGCTATGTTTGGTGTATTCATTTAAGAGACAGAATACTTTTTTTGCACAAAAATGTGAGACATTGTTTAAACTAACATCTATTGTATAAGCACCCCCAAAGAGATTTAAAAATTTTCTTTATGCAATGTCTACTATAATCTTGTTATATTATTTAAATTATCCTGTATATTTAAAATAAAATAGGGGTGTCAGAGTCATTTTTCATTCACATCCATTCTCCTTCACATTACATACCGGGCATTTTGTGTATCAAGTGGTCGCTAAGATTATGATTGTTGACGCAAAGTCTTGCAGTAGATTTACCATTCTCAATCAAATCTAAAATTTTGGGAAGTGTTTTATTGTATGTTAAAATTCAATTTCTAATTTTATAATTAGACCTTAGTTCAGAGGTAGACAGGTTTCTTCTTCTTCTTCGTTTTTGGGCCAATGGACAGGCTTTGTTCATTGGAAAAAAGAATAATTCAAATTATTACTTATAAATAAATTTACAAAAACGTATAAATAATTTTAGAAACACATCCGGACACACTTTTCTGTTGGTTCACCTCTAATATATCCATACGACTTTTTCAAGATGAGAATTCTATCTGAACATATTTACAGGACGTTTTACAAAGTTATAGGATAGGATCTCATGATGAATGATATTTGGGCACAGTTAATTGTTAATGGAGTATAATAGTGTTGTGTGATCAATATAGGTTACCTAGTGTAATAAAGCTGCTTGTTGTTATTGTTGCTGCTACTATGAGTCTGTGAGTCTACATCTAAAGATTTATTACATATTCAATCATTTGTGAGTATTTCATTAAATATGTCTGTACATGTTCAATCTATAGGGAGTTGACATGATGGTGCGATCTGCAAAGAGGTCAATGGTGGACGAGCTGGAAGCTATGCTTGATGTTGTGGACCCTCAGCCTGCAGGTAGATCTCTGTCCATCAAACGAAGGACCTTCGACATGCCAGACGGCCTCATTCGCAAGGAAATCGAAGAAGGAGTTGCTCATATCGTGCAAATGATTGATGAAGCCGATCAGAGCAGCAGCACTTTTGAAGCTTGCTAAGAGAGCTAAGGGGCAATAAACCAACTCAGCCACAACCGTATGGAACCTAACATGAACTTGTGTTTTATATGGATTAGTGTTGGCGTGCTTCTTAGGAGATGATATTTATATGCTTTTGAACTGGCATGGTGGTTGATTGCTAGATGTATTTTAGTCTTGAAATTTGGAGACTTCTAAACTGAGCTTTCGTCTTATGGTTTTTGTGTTGTTGAACCTTATGTGGAATGAAAGATGTTGGCTTGTTTTGTGGATCATTTTTGAATGGTCCCTTTTGATGTTAAGGGGATTTGTCTTCACTTTGTTGCCATCTCAGTCTTCTGTTTAGAATGTTTCTTCTGCTTGTTCAGGGATTGGGAAACGACGAGACTGATCCGAGCCAAAGTGGTCTAGATACTGGAGATGGCTTATTCCTGAAAAAGTGACTGTTCTTTTGGCGAGTTTCTCATGAGAGGCTTATTTCAAATTCCCTCAAGGTCCTTTTGAGTGTTATAGTTAGTGTTTTGAAAATCAGACCGGACCGGACGGTCAGACCGTTGATTGGTCTGATTTTCGGTTTGGTTTAAAGGAAAAAACTGTTTTAGGAGTTGAGCCGGGTTGAGCCATTTCGAACCGACGGTTGAATCGGAAATCGGATCCAGTTTTCAAAAATCGGACTATTAAAAAAAACCTGTTTTTATTTTTTTATCAAATTTTTTTAAAAAAATGACTAATTTTTTTAATCATTTGATATTATGTTGTATCATGTGGTTTGTTAAGTTATGATAAACTTAAAATATTTAATTTTTTTAAGTTAAATAGCAATTTCATATATATTTCTTATATTTAAATTATTATATACATGTATAATCCACCGTGAACCGCTGACTTTTCCGGTTCAATGTCCGGTCCGGTTCTGAAAACATTGGTTATAGTGAGCAAGATATGCTAGAAATATCTGGAGCGTTTTTATATAACCTAACATGCTTCAAAGTTTGTTTTGTTGGAAATTTGCAGGTGTGGCTTGCTTGGAATGCTCATCATAATTCTGGGGGTAACCAATTCAGTCAATGGCCGTGGGTTAAAATTTTTGGACCAGTTTAATAAGTTCGTGTTGACGTTGATGCCTTGGTGCAGAACGGATGGCAGGCATCTCGTGGAGGTGTGATCAGAAATTCAAAGGGCAAATGGATCAAAGGATTCCAGAAGGAGCAAAGGCCAATGACTGTAGTTTCTGCTGATATACAAAAGAAGTGATTAAAACAGGCTTGGAAGTGTGCAAATCTTTGGGATACCTTGAGGTGAAGTTATTTTCTGATTCCCTTGAAGCCATAAATATTTTTAAGAGGGATGGGGGTTCTGGTAGCAGATCTAGAGATGTCTTGGAACTCACGAGGAACATTATTTTAATTTATTTTGTCAAAATATGATACATGAACTTAAAATTTTATATGTTAGTGTAAGATATAAGTTTTACATTAAAAACACGTGCATAATGTTAGTAGTTTTTGTTTTTACAATAAAAACTGTCTTGAACCAACCAACTAAAATTGATTGAGTGGAAAGACTTTCATCATTTAATTAAGTAGTTGGAATACAAATGCTAATCCAACTTTATATCTATATATATATATTTATATAGCAATTTAATTTGAAAAAATTATTTTTTTTCAATAACTTGAGATAATTTCTACTTATTAT
The DNA here is from genome assembly GCF_029017545.1 of Prosopis cineraria. Lineage (NCBI taxonomy): Eukaryota > Viridiplantae > Streptophyta > Magnoliopsida > Fabales > Fabaceae > Prosopis > Prosopis cineraria. The sequence goes on along the minus strand of NW_026557147.1, from coordinate 13,298 downwards.
TTTTTTCCTAATTGTGTTTTTTTTTTGCCTACATGTATCTTCCTATTATAAATAATCTTGTTAGAAACATTGTCGAACACTAAATGTGGGTATTTCTCTGGTGAGGATTCAAAGTCAATTAAAAGATATTAATCCCTTCTACTGAGCTCTAACTTCGTGGATTACCTAATTGTGTATTGCTTGTTACCTACCAACTTTCTCACTTGGGTTTCACATCCATTTTCAATCTGGACTCATGCAACTGAAAAGTAATCTAACTCATGTGGAACTGTTCAGCTGTTCAAGCGCAACAGGATTCGGATTCACAATGTGAAACTAGGTTGCTGAAGAATCACCTGCCAACGAGTAACTACAGGCGCAGATGCAACATTATACATTTATACTGAATTATTTATGGAAGATGAAACTACTTTTGAATTTAAAAAAGGCCAAGACTTATGTACTTAACCTTATATATTTAATATTTATATCTAATTAAATCATAACATGTGAATCTTAATATATTAGTTTAATTAATAACAAGAATTTACTATAAAATAAATAATCTATAAAAGATTTACATCTTTTGATTTAACTGGATGCAAATACCTTAACTCTTGGTTAGGAGCTTATTTTGATGATTTAAAGTAATTAAATGCTAATTAGCATGTGAGATGTTACATTTATCTCACCTTTTAAATCTTATGGGTAGCCCCTTCTCAAGAGCTCTTATATTTTTCAAGTTGCATCAAGTGCAAAATGAGCGGGAGTGACTTTTTTCAACTTGAGAGGTAGAGTTCCGCTGCTAAGGGTTAAAACTAGAAGAATAGGACTTATACATGTAACTTTATATATTTAATATATTTATATTTAATTAAATTATGATAAGTGAATCTTAAAGTGTTAATTAAATTAATAACAAGGATTATTTATAGAATAAATAATCTGTAAAAAATTCACATGTTTTGATTTAATTAAGAGTGAGTATGTAAGCTTTCCTCAAACTAGAAGACTCTCTTAGTTAAAAAATACTCCCTTTGTTTTTAAATATAGCAGAAAATAGCCAAGTTTTCCCACTTTAAGAAAGTCAGTTAAGTATAATAAATATGTTTGAAATTAAAAATTTTAGACTAAATTATCCTTATAATTAATAAAATAAATTTATCTAGTGAAAATAAATATTAACTTTATAAGGGACAATTTGAAAAAAATGTTATAAATTCTTCTTGAAATTTAGAGTTTTTTTATAAATAGAAACAAAAAAATACATGATAGTTTCTTATAGAGCTGCACATGGATAGGGTCAGGCTATGCATCACCCCTCCTAGTGCCTTGCCTGATGTGTAGTACGGGCTAGCTTGATGCTTGAGTGTTCAGGCTAGGTTTGGCTTGATTGACCTAAAAATTTTTTACAAGCATTTTTTTTATGAATATATAAAAATGGTTTCTTTAAAAAATTATTACTATTATTTAAAATATATTCTTTGTAAAAATAATATTATAATTAAAAGTAAGATTTTTAAAAGTACATATAATCAACAATTGTCAATTATTTTTACATAACATTAAGTTAAAAACAAATTTAAAATTTTGCAAAATATTTAAAAAATTGTAATGATAAAAAATGTCTCAAAAATCATAAAAATATATAGTTTATGATAACTTTCAACAAAAAATGATACCATAAAATAAATATCATCCACAAAAAAATTTAAAAAAAACACAAAAAATGGCAAATGTTTAGTCTAGGTTGAGCAAGGTAGGGTTTAGCCCTTACCAAGTTTTCGACCCACAATACCTAAATGCCTCATGTAGGGTTGGGCTAACTGAGCATTGAGGCACTATATATGCATAGTGTTAGTTTCTCTTATATTTAAAAATGAAAGGAACACTCTCTTAGTCTCATATTATAAGTTCCTTTTAAATAAAATCACACATATATACCAATATGATCCACTGGATACAAAATGAGATTAAAAGAAAAGGCACAAATAACATCATTGAATTTTGTTCTAATGAAAGCAATAATAACCAATGAAGGTTGGATTTATTGGAAAGGGCAAGTCCCGCATAAGTCACTATGCAGTGAATTATTTTTGTTATGAGAGGTGCTCACATTTAATGTTTAATAGTGCTTCGAATGAGATTGCAGACTTATGGCAACCAAAAAAAGAAGAAGCAATAAACAACAACCATTTGCTAGATGAGTCCTGTCCAAATGAATTCTGATGTGATGAGCTACTAATATATAGTTAAAATCTCACTAGTTGACACTTGAGAAAAATCCTAGTGGAAAACGTAAATGGAGAAAAAAATTAAATTAATCTAAATAAAAAGGGTAAATGGGCTGGCCTTTTCAAATATTTTCTTTAATATTTATGACAAATGCAAAAACAATTTTTATCAAACTCGTGTTTGATAAGCATGGAACCTTATTCCAAACATATATACAATTCAACAAAATTATTTTATATTTATAATTAGAAAAAATAGTCATTTAATCCTTTATCTTGGTTGCGATTTAATTTCGCAAGTTCAACTCATCATGATTCAATTTCTAAATTTTGGTCAATTTAAAATTTCCATTTTTAACATTAGCAAATCAATTGAACCACGCTAATGTGTCTCCAAAGATGCTAACTATTTTCACCATTACTTGCTTGGCATCATGATGGTTAGTGCCTTCACATAATGTGAGTTAGATTGATGAAATGAGTTAAACGAACCAAACTTTAGAGATTAAATTATAATAAATTAAATTTAAAAAAAAGAGAGTTACAATTGAGTTCAAATTAAATGATGAAATGAGATGATTAATTTTTCCTTTATATTTTCTATTTGTTTCCTTAATAGATGCAATCAAGATAGTCCAAGTCGTCCTCGTGATCATTTTTTTCTTTTATTTTAGTAATATTTTTTTATCACAAAATGATATTATTTCCTTATGTTATTTCTTTCTTTCTTTCTTTCTTTGTTTTGTTTTCTTTTGCTTACATTTCCTGATGTTTTTATTTCTAATTATTTACAAATTATTGCCCTATTTGATTAAAAGTTATACATAACGGGTGGAGTTGTATTTGTATGTTTAGTGTTAGAAGTTATATAAAAAGACATTGTTTAAATTATTACGAATATTAATAATTTTAAATAAAAACTTTGAATATATTTATTCATTTGTGAATGGACGTATCTTTTTCAAAATTTATGAAAAAAGACATGAATTTTAATTTCTATCTAACGTGAGGGGATGAATATCTGGTTTTTAATATAAAGATAAATTTTAAAAGTTTTTAAATTTTTGTTATAAGGTAAAGTTAGAATAATTAAATTTATTTTTTAATTTGACCCCTTATTTATTTATTATGTTTAAAATTTTTGAATAACAATTTATTATAATTATTAATTACAGAGAACGGAAAAATTGAAAAAATTATATATATATTTTAATAATTTTTAAGATATAACTAACCTCTTTTAATAAACATGAAATTGATTAGGTTTGTTTTACATTAAAAACCATGAGTACAAAATACTCCAAGATTTAAGTTCATTCATTAAGGCAATTTTTTCATTCTGATCATAATTAATTAATGTTGATTCCAAGAATGAAGTGTGCGGCCATTCCATCAAATACTCGATAGGATATGTGGCCATTGCTTGAATCAGTTGCAATATGACAAACTTATTCCTGTTAAAATGCATTATTACAACTAGAACATATAAAGTTGCATCAAAAATTGAAGATTAGAACGGTGTTATTTTAAAGGGAAAATAACAAAAAAGAGAACATTTTAAATATGCAAATGATAATTAAATTCTGTGAAATGTAATAATGATTTTGATTTTTGATGAAATAATATATTTGTCCTCAATAATTATTATAAATTTATTCATCAATCAAGTGTAACTAAAGTAGTTATTTTTTAATCAATTTATAAATTACAAATTTAAGGAAAGGAGGTAGTCAATTTCTATTCCATTTTACTCCATAGCTCAACTAAAATAATCATTCAAAACAGTATAATATCACTGATTTTTAATATTTGCACTTGATTGTTGAACAAAATTTGTTGAAAGAAAATAATCATTTTATATTCTGTTTTAATTAATAGTCCAACTAAAATAGTCATTCCCAATGTTGGTAAAAATATATTCCATCCGTTTAAAAATATAAGATATTTTTAAGATGTTGGATGTTCAAAAAATGTAAGGTATTTTTAGTTTTTTAAGGTGCAATCATCATCTTTTTTTTAAAAGTGCCCCTATTGATAATGACTTTATATTTATTGTAGGATGTTTAACAGGAGTCAATATGAAAAGATGGAGTTAATTGAAAAGTAAGTAACTATTTTATTAGGGGGTGAGATTCAATTAAAAATACCTTACATTTTTGAATAAATGGAGTATTTATATATATAATCATTTTCAATGTATAATGTCAGTGAGGAGTGAGGACTAATATGTCATCTTGTCAAAAATCAAAACATGAAACAAGTTCCTACAAATTAAATAAATTATTACATGTTATGATACTTAATTTTTATTTGCATACTTTGAGTTTTTTTTTTGTGGTTCTCCTATTTTTAATGCAATGAACAGGAGATGTTAAATGTACATAAAATGAACTTACTGAATAGCTTTGACGAATCATTAGCTCTGAGAGTCATTCTCTTCTTATAAATCCTAGGAAATTAACTTGGTACAATCTCTTTATGATAGTCATACTTCTAATCTTACTCTCAACACTTCTCTTCCTTTTAATATCGCAAGAGGAAAAAATTATTTGGAGTGGATCAAACATTGATGAATATTCTGCTAAGAGAGGGTACGAATTGTTAGTGAATCATCAACCTATTCCTCCTTCAGCTATTCATTCTCAGTTTTGGAAACAGTCTACCACAAAAGAGTATTCTATTTACTTAGAAGCTTCTCAATCGTGCCTTACCAACAATAGACATCACATGGGATTATCATTTGTTGAATAATAATTTATGTCCTTTTAAATGCCCTCATGAAGAGTATCTTCAACGTCTCTTTGTGCATTATTCCTTAGTTAGATCTGTAGAGTGTGTTTGATGTTGTAATAATTGAGTGATATATCAAAAGGAAAAGTCTCACATTACTCACTCAAGAGGAGCTCCAAGAATATAAGTACCAACAAGTGAAGTGGGCTAATGAATGGGCTTAAAGGAGAAATGAATTTATGTGTAGAAGATAGACTAATGTGAGGCAATTATTGTTGAAAACAACTTACTTAGCCTCTTGCATACAAGTAATTAGGCTTAGAGTTTGTTGTTGTCAAGTCATTTTTTATTAAATTTATTTTTGCAAAAAAAAAAAATAATTCATTTAAAAATAGCCTCATGCTTAAGGTTGTTTGTGCTCTTATAATTTGTTCATGCAAATAAAACGACTTACACCAGCCTTTGAGTTTTCGTGCTATCTCTCCTCTCTAATATTGCGTTCTTGTTGTTGTATTCTTGAGTTTATTCAATCTATTTAATCTTGATAAGTAGCCATGCAACTGATCTAGTCTGATAGCATAACTCTTAAGAATAATATTCCTTTATGAAATTCAAACTTAAAATTATTACCTATTGCTAGCTTTTGGATGGAGAGGAATGAAATTTTTCCCCTCTTTCTTTAGCAATACTATAGTGGAGAGGAGGGGAGGAAATGTTTTAATTAATTTTTCCTCCCTTTCCCACGTAACTCTCCTCTCTTAATTGAGAGAATTCAGAGGGATTCCCCCCTCTCTCTTGGAGCATAAACAAGCACGTTTGTGTGTAAATAAATTTTAAAAGCAGACTTATATTTAAACTATTAAAATAAAACAAGTATAAGGATTAAGATCAAAGTGCGTTAAAAATATAGATCAACAATAATATTTTCTAAAAAAAATATATTCAGCTTTTCATGAAAGGCGGCGTAATTTACTCCGAGAAAAGAAGCTATAAAAGAAATTAAAAAAAAACACACACGTGGATCCCACTAAAAGACGTTTTTCTTTCTTTGAAATAATAACCCACTAAAGTAAAGTGCGCTGGGTTTGTTAGGACTTAGAATGAGGTGGTGAAGCCAAATTTTGTTACAAACTTGTGCGTCGGGTAAATAGCCCAGTGGCTGATTTGACTGTCACTGACTCACTGATTCTCGTCGTCAATGTAATTTTAAAATATTATATTTATTTTATTAAATTTTATTAAAAAATTTGGACTTGGCTTTGTTACGTTTTGCAAATGTGCCTCTGCAGCTCCGCTGAATTTAAAAAAAAAAAATCTAGACTGTTCATATAAATGTAAATAGTCTAAATTTAATATTTTAATTTTAATTTTAATTTTATATTTATTAAAATAAAAAATTTAATAAATTTGATCATTAGTTTGAACATTTTAGGTTTAATATGAATAGTTCATATTTATAAATTGTTTTAATAAATCTAATAATCAATATGAATAATTCATGTTTAATATGAATGATTCAAATTTATAAAAAAATTAATAAATTTAATTGTTATGTTAGATAGTTTAGATTTAATATGGATGATTTGAATTTAAAATTAAAAATTATAAAAATTATAAAAATTAAATTTATATTATCTAGAGTATATGTAAATAGTTAATTTATAAAAATTATAAAAACTTTAACATTAAATTTGAATCATTTATATTAAAATTGTTGTTCAGATTTATTAAATTTTTTATTAATTTTTATTTTAATAAATATAAAAATAAAATAAAATTTAAAACATTAAATCTGGACCATCCACATTTATATGAACAGTCCAGATTTCTCTCAAATTTAGTTGAGCCGCGGAGGCGCGTTTGCTCAGCAGAGCAAAGCCAAGTCCAAAAAATTTCTTGTTATTGAAAAAATTTCTTTGTTATTGAAAAAATTGCACTTCATATTTATTATAAGACACCTCTAACCATCTAAAGGAGAAATAATTAAATTATTAACTTTATTTGACAAAAAGTAAATTTTTAATTTTATCTTATTTAAATGAATTTTTTTTAAATTTACATTACATTCTCTCTTATAATTAATAAATTTAAACATAGATAATATTAAAAATATATAGAGTAATTAATATGCTATCAAGTGTCTTATATTAAGAAGTATTTAATTTTTTTAAAAAAGTGTCTTCTAATAAAAATTTAACGGAGTATTTCTTTGGCTTGAAAATTGATCGAACCACATGCTACTGTTTTTTTTTTTAGTGCTCCTGGCGTAAGTATTTTCTTATGCAAGACAATCCTATTCATTCTAGGATTGAGAATATGATAAGCAAATTTCAACCAATTCATAAATTTAAAAAAAAAATTGGTTAAGTATAATAATTATAGCTAAAATTCAAAAATAAATTAAATTATCTTTGTAATTAATGAAACAAATTTATCTTATGAAAATAAACTTTGATTTTATAAAAAGATAATTTAGAAAAAAATGTAATAAATGTTTCTTGATTTTTATAGTTTTGTTTATAAAAATAAATAAACTTGTAGTAGTTTCCCTTATAATAAAAAACAAAGGGGGTCTTTTAAATTTATGTAATTATTTTATCATTTTACTAACTTATACCCATTTGACGAAGAGGCGCTTAGCTTAATTTGTTAAGAGAGTTGAATTAATTTATTTTATAATTAATCTGGGCAGAAGATGGTATTATCCTTATGTTATCAAGATACGAGCGACAGAATAAAAAAATTATACCCAATTTATTTAAATAAAAAAATTACCTTCATAAATTATGTACACAAGGTTTGGCACATTTATATAGACAGTGTAACTTTTTTTACATATGTAATATTAATGAAAAATACTTATTTATATAAACCAATAACGTTTTAATAAAATATTATTAAATTTGTGCTAACCTCGGTATTGATTTTTTTTATTCCATCTAGTACTTAATAATTTGATTTTATATTACTTTTTTAAAAGCACGAAACGAAAGTAATTTTTCCGCCATTTTTAAAATTTTTTTTATCGTGACAATCTTCAAGTTTCTATACTAAATTGAATAAATGATAAACAAGCTATATTTTTCTTGTTAAATATTTAAATCCATACATTTATAAAATCACATATAAACTAAAAAATTGACAAGTCAATACAGCCTTTTTCCTGTTGACGCAATACATCCTTTCAGTGGTAAACTGATAGATTTAAATTTAATCACAGCATTTTAGTCTTGGAGTCCTGATGAAGCCAAGTCTTTAAAGCTAAGTCAAGGCGTGTTAAGAAAATAAAATAAAAAGGAAGCATTTCAATAGTGACCTTTGAACTAGATTTATTTAAAATTCTAAATTTTTAAATTTTTGAAATTTTATTGTAATATATATGTACTGATTTGATATTAAATTTGTGATGAAAATGATAAAATTACCTCTCATTTAAATTAATATTAAAACTGTCCTACTTCATTTATTCATTGTCCTACTTCACTTATTTATTTATTTATAGAATGTTGCTAGTTGTCTCACTTCACTTATTCATTTTTTTTAAATAAAATCAAGTAAAACTTTGGCAATAAATAAGTGAAGTAAGGTAATAAATAACAATCTATAAGCAAATGAATAATATATATTATAGGAACTAATAAGTTGTATTAGGTTATTTAAACACCTAAAATAAAAACCAGTTAAGTAGAGCAATGAACAATATTTAATAAGTAAATTAACAAGCAAATGAGAAAGTTTTAATTTAATTTAAATAAGAGATAATTTTATTATTTTTTTTAAATTAATATTAGATTAGTATCCTGCAGTAAAATTTTAAAAATTTAGATGTTTAAAATTTAAAGAAATATGATTCAATAGTATTTATTAAAATTCTCCCGAATAAAAAAGTGTTATTGACTTCCATTAAAAAGAAAAACTAGAAGTGTTGTTGACGTAATGAATTGTCTGGCTTTTTGGAGCCTCAAACTCACGCATGGACCCATTCAGTTGATCTCTTTTTCAAAGATATCAAACTATGAAACTAACTTTTATGTAAATTACAATTTAATTTTTTAATTACAGATGTGAAATTTGCTTTGAAGGAAGTTTTTTTTTTTAAAAAAAATGAAGTTTTAGGTCCTGAAACTTTTTACCTAATTTGCAATTTAGTCTCTTTATTTTCATTAGTATTAATCAGTCCTTAAAGTGTAAAATACTTGTAGATTTAATTTTTTATGATTAATCATTAGCACTAATAAAATAGAAAATTAATAATGTCCCGTTATGCTTGTGTTAGTATGCAAATGTCATCTTAGTTGGATAATTATTGCAATAATATAAGACATTAATGCTTAATATTAATCATTGGGATTTACTCCATCTGATTTTAAATATTAAGACATTAATGTTTAATATAAATATCTTTTCAATTTTCTAATTCTAACATTGTTAGTTTCAAATGATTATTTTTTATGTCAATCATTATTATTTTTAAAAAGTTAGGAAAAATATATTTTTGATCCTTGTACTTTGCTTTCGTTTTACTTTTGGTCCTTAATTTTTTTTTATATTTTAAGTTTCTACACTTTTATTTTATGCCTCTATACTTTATTTATAGAAGGACTAAAAGTCAATAAAAAATAAAAGTTTAAGGAGTTAAAATATCAAAAAAAAATATAAGGATTAAAAACAAACGCGAACGAGTAAGTAAAGATTAAAAGCTATATTTTTTTAAAAAAAATTAAATTTAACATGTTAGCATTTGATAATGTTTTCTCAATCTGTAAAAATTAATGTATAATTGGGGATCGGGGAATTAATTGAATTTAAGACAGCTACTTAAGTTCAAGGACGGATCGAGAAATTAATACACAGGGACCAACAAGAAAAGATTATAAGAACGTGGGGTGGGTTAATATTAAATTTCACATGTATTATAAATAATATATATATATATATATATATTTTAAAGAAAATTTATATTATGGGGCGGGTGCAACTGTGCAAGGTCTCCTGCTTGCCCCCATTTGCTTATGATATAGCAAGGGGAAAAAAAAAAGTAGAATTGTTGTTTTTCAAGAGATCATTGCTATTTTTTTAAATAAAATATATGAAATAAATTATTTGACGTAACACACTAAGACTTCATTTGATTAATACGAGAAGAATAAAATAGTTGTCAGAATGGCAAATCTGTTTCTTTATTTTTTTTTTATGTGCGTGTGTGCATACATACATACATTCATACATATATATCAATTTAATGTCCCAAAATATTATTTTGTTCTGAGTTTTCTAGCATCACTATTTTTTATTGCACAAGAATACTTTTATTTAAATCCTAATAATTATCCACGCATCATCCCTTATTTAACACCTAATTAATTAGCACTATATATCTCTAACATTATCATTTTTTTTGGTAAGCATAAGTAGACCCATTGATCACAAGATTATCTCCTCAACATGAGAAACAAGGGATGGATGGAAGAGATTATTACATGGACTCGATTTATTGCATCATCTATATTTTATTCAATAAAATTGCACCATTTCAATTAAAGAAAATCTTATGTATCATTATTTTAATGATTTTATTTTTATAATAGAATGTTTATTTAATTTCTTATTTTTTTTTTTACTATTATTAATGACATACTCAAATTATATTTAATGCTATCCAAATATCATGTTTCTATTGGATGTAGCATGGGTGATATGGTGCTTTGGTCCATGCATGAATTTCTTTTGAGAACAAATCATAAGACAGAATTTCATGAGGGTGCTCGAATCTAGATCCTCTCAGAAGCCATTTGTCTCAGCGCACCTTAGTGTCCCAATATTAGCAATTCAATAAATGTCTAATGTTTCATGTTTTGCCACATTATTTCATGTAAAAATACTTTTATTTTAAAAAATAATTCTTTCAAACTTGTTCTAAAAAATTTCTCTTTAAATTTTTTAAATAAATTTTATTAAATAGATCAAGCTAGATTTTGAATAAGCTAGGTGATAAGTATCTGTTCATAGTACTGACTTATTGTGTAAATTTTTTTAAATGAATTTTTATTAAATAAATTATGCTAAAGTTTGAATAAGCTAGATTTTAGTACCTGCTTATAGTCTGATTCATTCTATACATTTTTTTAAAACAATTTTTTATTAAATAATTCAAGTTAGACTTTGAATAAGTCATACTATATAATGAAGGAACAAGTTTTGAAAATAGAAAATGAAATGAAAAAATCTATTTAATGAAAGAATTATTTTTAAAATAAAATTATGTTTATATGAGATGATGTGGCAAAATATGAGACATTGGATATTTATTGATTGGCTAATATGAAGACGTTAAGGGACGCTGAGGCAAATGGCTTTTGAGAAGATATGAATCCGAGGGTGCTCATATCTAAACCTAGATTGTTGTGATAAATTATTTTATTATTAATATTTAAATATTTTTTACTTCATAGTTTATACAAAATGTAACATAAAAAAATTAAGTAAGAAATGTTTTAAAGAATTTCAACTTCAAAATTGGATTGGATTACCTATAACTTACATTTGATGTTCCAATTGGTTTAGACCATGATATTGCAAAAACAGATCAAGTTTCTCCCTACATCCTATTTCCTAAGATAAAGTGATGATTGGTGTTCTATGATATAAAATATTTTGAAAAAAATAATAAGTCATTAATAAAAATTTCCTTCAAAATCACACCGGATTATTGTATTCTTTAAATATTTTCTTTTTTTTACTCATTTAATAAATGAATTAAAATTTTATATTTTTAAATTAAAATTTTAAATGATTGACTTTATTGATATTCACAATTTATTAAAAAAAAAAACCTTCATATAAAATGAGTGGAACTTGGAAGGAATGTTAAATATTTTACATCTTGTTTTAAAAAAATCCTCATAGATTTTTTCTTTTGGGAGCAAGAATTATTTATCCAAAGAAAGAGAGAGAGGAGAAACATCATTATTGTTCTGCCAAAAAAGCATCATTATTTCGGGAAAACAATCCTCGACAAAATTCTTATTTACTTATCAGTAAAATTTTGTCAAAATAAATATCTTTTACTCAAAAAAAAAAATCTTTGATAGGGTTCGAATCTGTAATAATTCCCATAATTTCACAGAACCCCTCAGCCAGTCACGCTAAACAAGACTCCAAAAACGTGCTCGACGTGTGCGACTCGACATTCTGTCTCTCTCTGGCCCTGTGCTATTCGTTTTTCTTTCGCAAGAAGCAAGTTTCAGAAATTCGAATAGCATCTTTCTCTGCGATCATCCATGAAATGACTCCCTCTCTTTCTCACTCTCGCTGCTGCTGCTGCACATTGCTCTGCTCTCGTTCCTCTGTTTCGCTGGCGACCCAACTGTTTTCTTTGAGCTTCGGGTTTACACCACTGTCTCGCCTCTCGGTGTTCCTCAACAGGTTCGTTCGTTCGACTTGTTTCGTTATTTTTAATGTGGTTCACGTGATAAGACGACGAGGACGAGTAATAATTTGCATTTCGCTCATGATTGTTCTGAATTTGCGTGCGTTCTTTCTGTTGGGAATTTGATTATACGGGTTATAGCACCTCCGTGTAGCATTCATCTTTCTTTCCAAAGATCATTCTTACGTGTTTTAAGAATGTATGTGTTTGAATGTTATAATGGATAGTTTGAATTCCACCGCTCATTGAGTAGAAAACGGGGTCTACTTCTCTCAGTCTCACCGCAGTCCATCGTGCCTTTTGAGTTTCAAGATGGTGTCTTTTGAGCATCGTTGAAACAGAGCAGACTACCAACTTCTTGAACTGGGTTTTGCTGGACTTATAAATGAGATTTGAGATTTTATTATTTGATTTTGTCTCTATTTCTTTTGTGTGTTTTCTCTATTGTGTTAGTTCTGCGATCCAAAGGTTTTTTCTCTGATTCCCCAAAATGTACAACGCTCTTGGAAATTTGCTGACTCCACTGTTCAATATAATCTTATTGCAGGTGATAGCTGTCAATGACAAGTTTCCAGGCCCTCTCATAAATGTTTACTACTGGTAACAATCTAGTTGTGAATGTCTGGAATGATTTGGATGAGGATCTCCTTCTTACTTGGTTGGTATAAGAAATAAGATTTCTCTACTCTCTTTGGTTTTTTTAAAAGCACAGATACTGATACACATGATGATATAACCCCATAAAAACAAACTATGTATGTTTAAATACAATTTCATGGTGCCCTGTTATATCTAATATATGAATGTTAATAACTAATGTATTCTGTTTTGAAATATCAGTACTTCATAGTCCTTGATTAGCATGCTTAACATTGAACATGTGGAAAATATTTGTGCTAGGCCTGGGGTTCAAATGAGACGAAATG
>NW_026557146.1:0-27459 GCF_029017545.1 Prosopis cineraria | reverse complement strand
GGATTAGAGCTTAAGGCAGTACAAAACTACCCAATATAGTGACTGGTTGGAACACATCTCCCGAGGCTCTGAAATCTAATGCCCCTAACAGAACCTTAGCTTCTCCTCCTCTCCTTTTGCTTTAGATTACACGATCTGAACACATAGCCATTTAGCATCTTTCTATGCCATGTGTCGTGGCTCATGATGCACATGTCATGGTGTATGACATAGTGAGGGAAACTCTTATCATACTCGAATGCTTCACTTCTCAATGCCGTGCTTCACTCAATCCTATCCATTCAACATTCCAACAAGTCAAAATATCAAATTACCATCCAAAATCCTAATTAACTCACTAATTACCAATTTACCCTAATTAGCAATTAGTTTTAGAATTAAAAATTCACAATGTTACAAGGCATTTCTCAAAAATTATAGAGTATGGATATGGCATGGTAAAAGATTGAACATGCCAATGCCAAATAGATGTTAATCGTGGGATGTTGATGTTATTGCTGTTGATGATGATATGGTTAATCAATTAGAGGACATGATTAGTGATGTAGGTAAAGTGGCTTTTGAGCAACCCAAATGTATAATAATATGTAATGATGCAGAGATACATTTATCTAGGGTGTAGGGAATTTAGTTTGTTGAAATTAGTATTGGAATTGGTGAAGTTGAAAGCTAGATTTAGGTAAAATGATAAGAGTTTCATAAAAAATTATAAAGTCTGTATCCGAACTGTAAAGTTTCATCTCAACCCAGGCTTCACCATTCCTATCACATAATCAATAACACAACATCAATGAAATATTAGAGTAATAGCCCTTTATTTGTTTTCAAATCACAGGATCCCAACTTCTTAAAATATATATTCAAATGAGAGGGCAAGCAAAAGTATAAACACAATCAAATGACTTAAAAGCCACAACTTCTCACCCTGAAAAACAGCCATGCACTGGGCATGCAACATATGTACTGCATCATGTGGCATAGAACCACATGCTCTATTTCTAACTGTGTCATGTGCCACGGCAAGCACATCATGTGTTGTGGTGTGTCAACTGAATTTCTGTTCTGCTATCATTTTGACGGCAAAAATGATAAACTTCCTGTGTGAGCCATTTTTACATCAGACATTTGATTGGAGTGATTCAAGCACCCACATGAAGCTTACAATGTATACTAGCTAATAGAATAAGTTTGGACTCAGTCTGATGATCCAATCTAAAATTGGATACTCGAGTGTAAAAGTTACTTTTTCTTTTAACAACATATGCCCTAAGTGCTCAATTCTCATTCCTTATCCCATAAACGAATTTGGGCCTTGAACCAAGTCTAAAAGGACCACATATACTTGATTAACATCACAATACACATATATCACACCCATTTTGGCCCTCAATGACATTACATAATTGTGGTCTTATATGAGGAAAACATATACACAACACATATTCACAAATATGACTACACTTGTTCCACTTTCAATCCTCTGACTCTTACATATAGGGCTTTGCCTCACTATATGGTCGAGAATCATAAATGTACTTAACTTTTCAAATATGCTCTGCCTTATTATTTGTGTCAAGTTCTTACTATTTGTGTCAAATTCTCAAATCACAATACAATTCATATTCAAATCACAATCAACACATAATCATCACATATATATACACAAGTGGAACAAGCTATAACATGACATATACTTGCTGGTTAATCATTTAAGCCTACCCATGTACCCTCCATCGGGGCACCCTCAACACAATGCAACATCATATATATACACAAGCAAGTTTTATAATATAACCCACTTTCTCATGTCCACAGACATTTATGCATCCTAACTGGCAACTCAACTCAATCAACACTCTATATATTCATCTTTACTCAAAGGTAGTCATACCACTACTAATCGAGGCTACTCTTTCTTCACTTCCTTTCTTGGCCTTCTCATGCTCTCTTCACCTGTGTTCAAAAGTAATGGAGTGAGACATATGTCCTAGTAACTTAAAGGTAACCTTAATTATCAGTTAGTAAGAAAAATCATAAACAATCGATAAAGTAGCATGTGTAATAATAAAAGCAATAATATGTACGTATACAAGAATTCATTTTGATCAATCTCATTATGGTCATCAATGCATTCTTGGTTCCCCCTAATAGAGTAATCTCTACACCCAAACTAAGACTTCCAGTCACAAGGAACAGGGCCTATTATACTACTACTCAGACTAGGTCATCCTTTTCATATGGATGGCCTCTTAGGTCTATCATGGCGGAGTAAAGCTTTATGCTCTAGATCATCAAGACTTCTTAGCCGTATATAGAGTAGGACCATGACCCTTTACCCTATCTAGGGTAACCTTATAGATCATTCAATATTCTAGGTTCGTCGTGGTGAAATCAAGCTCCACACTCTGGATTATTAGGATTCTTCTCCTAGGTTTGTCCTGGTAGAGACAAGCTCTATGCTTTAGATTATCAGGACTTCCTAGACCTTCTCACAATAGAGCCACATTTCCCTTACCATAATCTAAGGTATATCTCATGGATGTGATGCATATTAGTGTATGTGCCACTTTAAATTCATTTTAATCAATACTCACATACCCACATGCATATACTTTCACAATGCTACTACTCTATCAGCTCATAATATAATGCATATAGTTATATCAAAATACTTGCAAACAATTTCACAAACAAACAAGTAAAAGGGTTACTCCAATTACCTTTAACTCTTGCTAAGGGTTACCAATCACACTAAGCTCCCAGGGGTGCAGATTTTTATGAGCAACTTTACAGGTGCTCAATCTACATAACACAATGCCCTTTAGTCAATTCTCAACACATTTCATAAGTATTAATTCAACTAAACTAAATCCCTTAACATAAAAAAACAGTTTAATTGAACCCTTTTTAACACACTTATCCATGTTTTATAATCATTAGCCCTATAGGCTACTCAAACAACCATAATAACCTCCCAACATACTATTCAATTAAAATTTCACTATTTAACCTAACATTTAGGCCATTTTAAGCTTAAATGCTCAACGCTCAACCATTTAACTCCATATTAGTCACAAAACCTTAGTTTTGTATTCGATATCCCATTTTAACCTTTTCTTTTAGATTACAATGCCTTAAAATCTCATGATTTGATTTCTCAATCAATGAAATTCAATAAAAAAGGGGTAGAATTTAAGCTTGGGATTACACAATACTTACCTAATAAGTAATCAATCAAAGCATACTCCCGAGCTCTAATTATGGCTTGCCTTAAGAGAGATGGATTCATCTTACCCGATAGACATGTCTCTAACAATTTCCCTTCTATTTTCACAAACTGTTCACGTTAGCTTTAAGAAATTCTTAGATGATGCATCATGGCACGTGGTATAGTGAGAAAATTCTCACTTTTGCTCGCACGTTTTATCCTAAATTGCCTTTCTACCCTTCAATCCTATTAATGCAACATCTAACTAACACAAATTGCCAACTTAACATCCAAATCACAATCAACCTCCTAATTATTAATTTACCCCTGATTAGTAACTAGTTCCTGAGATTAAAATTCAAACTATTATATTTTACTTGAGTTGCTCAAATTAATGCTTAGAAAAATGTGTTGCTTGTTCGTTACTACGATGTGAAGAAAATTCTATGCTTACAAGGCATGGAATTCAAGAAAATACATGCATTTGTAAATGACTACATATTCTATAGGAAAGAGCATAAAGAGGAGAAAAAGTGTTTGGTATGTGAGACACCAAGGCATAAAGAGAACAAAGCTCCTGTGAAGATGCTATGGTATCTTCTAATTATACTAAGGTTTAAGAAATTGTTTGCTAATGAAAAGGATATAAAGAATATGAGATGTCATACAGATGAGAGGATTATTTCAAATGAAAAGCTCTAACATCTATCTGATTTGGAGTAATAGAAGAACATTGACACTTTATTTCCTGAGTTTGAAAGTGATCCAAGGAACCTCAAGCTTGGATTTAGTACAGATGACATGAATCCTTATGACAACCTTAATAGTATACATAGTTTATGACCTGTTTTGTTGGTGATTTACAACTTATCTTTCATGTTATGCATGCAACACAAGTATATCATGTTGTCTATGTTCCTTTTAGGATTGAAATAATTGGGGAATGACATTAATACTTACCTAAGTCCCTTGATTGAATACTTGAAAAGCTATGGGAGTTAGGTATGGATGTATTTGAAGTGAATAAAGAAGAGGTATTCAAGTTACATGCGATGATCTTTTACACCATAAATGACTTCCCTGTATATAAAACTTGTTAGGCTATAATATTAAGGGGCATAAAACATGTCTAATTTGTGAAGTAGGAACATGCTATCATCAACTTTATCATGGAAAAAAGAGAATCTATCTTAGCTATAAGAGATTTTTTTAAGAGGGTTACTGTTATCATTGAATGAGGAAAGCTTTCTATGGTGGCTAAAAGCATGAAACTGCCCTAAAGCTATTGGCAAGGGAGTAGATTTATGAATTTTTGAAAGTCATCAATGTTACCTTTAGTAAAACATAAAGAATAGTGAAAAAATATATGGAAAAATAGGTCTATCTTCTTTGACCTTCTTTATTGGCGCCATCTTAATGTGAGACACTGTACTGATGTCATGCATGTAGAAGAACATGTGTGATAGTATTGTTGGGACACTTTTGGACATACCACACAAGTTCAAGGAAAGATTGAATTTGGAAGACATGAAAATTAAAGAAGACTTATGTAACATCCTAAATTTCATATTCCTGAGATTAGTTATTAATCGAGGGTAAATTAATAATTTATATGGGATTAGAGATTCGGATGATTAATTGATGATTTGACTTGGTGGTGTGTTGTATAAGCAGATACGGGTGAAAGGAGTGCATTTCGGGTCAAAGCAAGCATGAGTGGCGCTACACACCGTGGCTTGTGCTACATATATCACAGTGCATAGACCAAAAAATCACTTCTTAAGTCATGAAATCTGGTGATTTTCAGAGGTGAAAATTTAGAAACACATGAGAGGAGGAGAGGTGGAGGGCTAAGGAGCTAGGGCAAGCTATTTCAAGTTATTGGAAGGTACTTTTAGTTAATAACTTGTTAAGTAGCTACATATAACTCTTACCTTCCATTCTACACAAATTTCTCTAAAAATGAGTTATAAGGAAATTGAATCGATGAAATTTACGGAGTTTGTTCTTGTCTAATACTAATAAAAAGGTTATTGGGGGTTAAATTAGAGCTTTATGACTTTTTTTAAGGTAAACGATAGAGCTTTAAACCTATAGGCTTAATTTTAGCTCTAAAGAGAGAAAAGTTAGGGCAGATATATGATTTGAGTGAAATAAAACCGATTGAGATGATGTAAAGTAGTAATCAGGTAATAATAGATCTATAATCGATAAATGGAAAAGAGTTTACGGATGAATATAGCCTGAGTAGTAAATATGTGTTTTTGGTTAAAATGGACCAAATGACTAAAATGTGTCAAATATGCTCAAATTGGCATATTGAACATATGAGTAGAGAAAAGAGGCCTGAGATAAGTAGTTGTGATTGTTGAAATCTATGAATAACCTTTCTAATGACAAAAGGATCAAGGTAACTGAATAACTTTCTTTATTTTACTGTTTATTGTAATTGTGTATTAGTATGCTTTGTAGTGCATAAACTTGTTTTGAATTAAGCATGATTTATAGCATTGTGTGAATGTTTCATGAGAAAGATTTTGATTGAAATAAAGAATTAAAATGGGTGTTTTCAAATGGTATGTTAATATATATGCTATGTATGAGAAAAAAAGTAAAATGGAAAAATACGAACCTTAAATGGTTCATAAAGCATGATCATAAAGGTAGGAGTTTACCCAAGTGGAGAGGTGATAATAAAGACTATATGGCAAGGTTTTTTTAGTACTCGATAGGGTACGATGCTGGAAACAATTCTCCTTAGTGCCTTGTAAGGTGTGGTATTTGAGAAGATCTCCTTCGTGCCTATTGAGGTGTGGTGTTAGAGATGTGAGACTCCTTAGTGTCTTTATGATACAATGCTGGAGTCAATGATGCCTCATTGTGCGTATTGGGAAAACCATAGTTTGTGTGTATATTAGAACATCTTTGACTTAGTGATTCTACCAATGCAAGTGAGCTTAAGGTCAATGAGAGTGTATATTATTTTAAGGCAAGCCTATGATTTTGAGTCAGGGTAATTTAGAAGTTTGATCAGTAATGATCATGCTATGAGATGTTATGAAATGATATGTGAAAGTGGTGAAAAGTAAGGAATGGATATGTGATATATGAATATGAATGGAATTGAGATATGTGATATAAATGCTATTTTTAATGAGATTTAAATGATATACTATACTTTACTTTCATATTATTGCATGTGATTGTCAATAAGAGTGAGTTACTTTGTTACTGAGATTTTTATCTCACCCCTGTGGTTACATGTTTACAAGACCAGGCAGTGATCAGGACAAGGGAAGAGAGTCTGGATTGGCTTGAGTTGTTAAAATCATGTAACTTTAGAGTTTGTAAAAAACTAAGATCTTGTATATATAAATGTGTAAATGAGTTGCAATAGGGTTGCATGCATGACTTGAGTAGTTATTTTATGGATTTTTAGCCCAATTGTATGCATATTGGATGAAATAGATCAAGAGGCTATAATTTGTATATATATGTGTGAAATTGTTGTGAATGATAGTGAATCTTAAGCCCGAGTGAGACATTATTATGAAATGAGTAATTTAGAGCTAAGATTGTACTGTGAATATGAATGTATATGAATGTGATCAAAAATAGCCAAGTGGGCTAAGTTATGTCAAGTGTTGGCAAGTTGGGTGCAAGTTTGTGAAATGTGAAAATTGTCGTAAAAGGGTCAAATTTTGATATATGAGTATGATTATTATATATTATAGTCAATTAGGTGTATTAGTTCCTTTTAGACTTGACTTAAGGCCTTGTATGGTTTAATGAGAGAAAGGGATTGATTTGAGCACTTGGGTGCCCAAAATTTTTTAAAAAATGACTTTTTGTACCCCGGTGTCAAAAATTTGATTGAACCGTTAGATTATGTGCAAACCTGTCTTATTAGTTAGCTTATGAGTTAAGCTACATTGGGGCACTTGAATCCTTTTGATTGGATATCATATGGCACATGCCAGAAGTTTGTCATTTTTGTTGTCAAAATGATAGCAAAAATTTATATAGGCACGCCAGGGCGCATGGTGCCACATACCATGGTGCACAGCACAAAAAGTTTGGGCATGTAGCTCTATTCCACATGCAACAGTGCAGTACTGCACACCATAACGTATAGCCCTATTTTTGACTTGATTCTTATGATTTTAAGTCATGCAACAATGGAGGTGAATGTATATAAGTTATTTCCACTGCGTATTATCTGTCATATTATAGTTTTTGATGATTCTGTGAAATAAATCTTTAGCCAAAGCTTTTTAAACAAAACATTTGGTTACTGTTTGGTGTTTTGTGATGTGGTGATCCTAGTAATCTTCTCTTGTATCTAGAGGATACAAGAGAGGGTTACAACTTGCATCCAAGGCCGGATGGTAAGAGGACTTGTTGTCTTTTAACTAAACATACTTTTTGTAAGGACAAGAAAAGAAGCTTTTGTGAGTACTTACATGGCATGAAAGTTCCCTCAGGGTATTCTTCAAAATTTAAGAAGCTTGTGTTAATGAAGGATTTGAAATTAGTAGGCCTTAAGTCTTATGATTGCCATGTTTTAATATAACAACTACTATCGATGCTATTCAAGACTTCTGGAAAGATGAATTGAGAGACATCATAACTAAGATTTGCTTTTTCTTCATTAATGCTATATGTCATAAAGTCCATGAGCTGGAAGAATTAGATGAATTAGAAAATGAAGCATATCTTATCTTGAGCTAACTTGAAAAGACCTTTCTTCCATTATTTTTTGACATTATGATATATCTAGCTAATTGTTCATCTAGTCAGGGAGATAAAGTTATATGGCCTTGTTCATTTACTATGGATGTACCCAATTGAAAGAACAATGAAAGTTCTAAAAGGATATGTGAAGAGTTTACACTGTCTTGAAGCATCCATTGTTTAAAAATATGTCTCTAAAGAAAGGGCAAAATTTTGCCAAGATTAAGATAATGTATGACCTCATTAGGTTAAGACCAATGATTAAAAATATGGACAAGACTGGATGGTCGATCGGTCTAACCATTGACCAATCTAGATTTTGGCTTAGCCAGCGTGTAAAAACTATTGTGGGGGTTGAGCTAGGTTGGACCATTTTAGACTAGTGGTTGGACCAAGAAATGAAATCAAGCTGGGAATTGGATCCAGTTTTAAAAAATTGGACTATTAAAAAAAATCTTTTTTATTTTCTTATCAAATTTATTTTAAAAAATGACTAATTTTTTTAATCATTAAATGTTATGTTGTATATCATATGGCTTGTTAAGTCATGATAAACTTAAAATATTTTATTTTATTTTTAAGTTAAGTAGCAATTTCATATTTCTCTCTTATATTTAGATTATTATATACAAATATAATTTTTTTAATTTAATTATTATGTCACCAGTTTGACCATTGGTCTAACCCAGTTGAACCATACAAACTATAAACTACTAAACTTCCTAGTTCAATATCCAATCTAGTTCTAAAAACATTGGTTGAGACAACATGATGTCAAAGATCGTAGATGTGTCATTTCTATGAAGAGTGTAGATCCTCATGAATTGCAACAAGCAACTTACACATCTTGAATAATGTTGATCAAGTTTAAGACTATATAGATGTCCATAAAGAACTTATAAAGAAGCAAAATAGTTAAGTTAAGATGATTGAGTAAAGATTGATTAGAAAGAACTTTTGTAAATTGGTTCAACAAAAGGTTGAGAAAGAAGATTGTGTTTCTGATATTATTAAAGGGTTGGCACAAGGTCCTAAGTGTGATGTTATATACTGGGCTACATTTGATATTAAGGGGTGTTTGTTCTACACAAAGTCTCTAGACAACAAGAGTAATGTGCAGAATAGTTGTGTTACAAAAAACATTTTTCACCACAGTTAAAACACATTTTTCACAATAGAAGAAGCTTTGTAGTAGAAAATCATGTAGCAGTAAATAGACATTTTACGCCACAAGTTAAGTGAAACTATGGTAAAAGATATTGTTTTTGGCCACAGGTCTAAGCTCACTTGTGGTGAAAAATACAGTGGTAAAAAATATCATTTTTTGCTACAGGTTTTAGCTTAACTATGGCAAAAAATGATATCTTTTGCCATAGTTCATAGCTCACCTGTGGCGAAAAATATAGTAGTAAAATATAACATTTTTTGCACAGGTCTTAGCTCACCTATAGTGAAAAGTAGTATCTTTCACCATAGGTTCGAGCTCACATGTGGCGAAAGATTCATTTAGAGATTCATATATGGTGACATTGTTTCTATAACTATCACTATATATCATCTTTTATCATAGTTATAGCAATAACTGTGGCCGTAAATACTATATTTTTTTATAGATTCATAAATAAATATATACATCCTTTGATTACAAAACCTGCATTAATATATAAATAACAACTCCAGACACCAGTACAAATATATCTAGTAGAAATATATGAACTAAAAGTCTACATTTTTAATACAAATATCTAGAAAGTTTTTACATTAATCCTGTTAATTCTAAGAAAAACCTAGACCACATATTGCAAATATGTCTCAACTCTTGTTTAGAATATGGCTCTAAACTTTGAAAGTACTACAAATTAAATAGTAATATATGTATGAATAATAACTCAAGTATACAACAAACATCATAATTATAAATAATTATTAACAAATTATTACTTGATCAAATGAGTGAGTGATACCCTAAGTGATGATTTCATATATGAAAATCATCACATAATAACCGCATTCTACACTTCCTGGTTGTTGAAGACACTATGAAGAAAATAAAAATAATTAAATTTATTATATCAATATTATAATCTTCATTCTAATTGGGGAATAAATTTTAAATACTTACTCGCATTGGCACCCACTTGATTTCATTTTTTTTTCTTGTCAACCATTCTCATTGATTTTCAATATGTTGCTAAAGATCTATTTACCAAATATACACACTTAGAAAACTTTAAAAGTATTAAATATATGTTATTAATAACACAAAATAGAATTAATTCAAAAATTTACAATTCAATCAAAGTCTTCATATCGTCGCTTATTTTCCTTTGCAGTGAACAAAACTAGTATATAGTATTTTCATATGGGCAAATGATAGGAAGCATCCAATGATAACTATAGTATATTAATTTATATTAATATCACATCATTAAGGAAATTTCTTTATAAACTAAGGGATGAATTTAAAATTTTATACCTCTTAATAATTAGTAAAAACCAGCACATCTTCTTTGGTTTGCACATAATCTTTTCAATATAAGAAGCTCTTTGGTTCACTTTGCCATATGCAGTTAAAAGTGGAGACAAGAACCCATAATTATTGTCAACACCGAGCTCAGTGCATATCTTGTAAAGGTACATTTGATAATAAGAAATACGTTAGCAATAAAAAAAATTAAATATTAATTTAGAAATAAAAATGAATACCTACATGATAAAAATTTAAATTATTCCCAAGTCTAACCACTCAAAAATAATGAGATCATTAATGTCTTTTTTGGTAACTCTAAACGTAATATGCTTCTCAACAATCTTTTCAATTACGTTTATTTCATCAGAAAATTCATCCATGTCAACCACCACTGAAGCTAACCTTTTCAAATCATCTTGCATTGATTGAGGATTGGAGCCCAAAGATTCCTTTGATTTTAGAAATTCTTATGGTTAATATATAATGAAAATTAGAAATACCTATGATATTAATTAAAAATAAAAAATTGTAATAATTTTATACCTCCTCAGTAACCTGTTGGACTAGCTTTTTCAACCAAATAATAAAATTATACTGAGCTTGTCCTATTGTTTGCACCTCCTCAATAGGGAATAGAATAGAAGCATTAGCATCCACAATCTCTTTAACCATCACCTTTACTTGGTTATGTTTTATTTGCTGGGGGTGGACTATAGTTGCATCGTTATACACTTTTCTGTATGCAACTATTCATTTGCCATGATCCTTCACATAAAGTATGCATGACATTCCTTGGTCTAATAGGCTAAGATCACACACTGGCTCTGTAACACCATCATATTTTAGTGCTTGTTGTGGTTGCATCTGCAAACTGCTAATCGTTGATTGCATTTCCATCATTATGCTTTACTTGTATTTTGCTATCATCATTTGTGCTTGTTGTATTGGCACAAGATTAGATGGTGGAGGTCCAAAATATTATCTTAAATCCACACATTTTAGAACCCCCAAACATGGCCGAGGTGCTCTTCACTCCCTAAGGTCGCAGTCAATATATCCTTCCCACCAATAAACACAAATGTCCCTGGAGAAGATGCTTCTATAAGAGCATCTTAGAACATGTAAACAAACAGAAATCAATATAGTTAAAAAATTTCAATCATATAATTAAGATATTAACTGTAAAGATACGTACAATTTTCTCAGCCACTTCTCTAGTCTCTGGGGAAATAAACTCTTCCTTTTTATTCATTCGTCCTCTCTTCCATGCTTGAGCATGATTAACAGGAGATGGAGGAGAAACATCTTCAATATTATCAACCCCCGCCGCTTGTCTTTTAGCTTCCATTTCTCTTGAGTCATTATATCATAAATATATACACACCCTCCCCAAGACATAGTATGGTTGTATAGATTTTTCTTTCGATGCTCTTGCCCTTTTTAACTTTTTTCCTATTAACAAATAATGAAAAGCATTTGTTAGAAATGAATTTTTACTAATACTAAACAAATTATCATATTCTTTTTACACTTGCCAAAAATTTGGGATCATGTCTACTATGAACAAATTTCATCCACATGTCATAATCAATGAATGGATATTTCTCCCAAGGTTTTTCCATGTTGACATCATTATCACTATCATCATTTTCATTGCAACTCTTAGGAAACACATATTTTTTGGTAAATTTAGACTTAAAGTCCCTCCATCAATCACTAGAATACTTTAGCCACTTATCTTTAAAAATGGAGTTTTCTTGATATCATAAGTAATATACAAAATAACACACATCAGCAAAGAATTTAGTAATAACATAAATGTCAAAATAAAAAGTAGATATTACATATGACAATTAGAAATACCATTATAAATTCTCAAACATCATTTCTGTTACTTTCATTTACATCATCCCACTCTTCCTCCAAGATGCTGATTTTTTGACGTGTCACTAAATCTACAAAACTCTTAAAAATGTTTTCTTTCTTCTTATCAATTGGTTGGCCTTTGTCATCAAAATCAAGTTAAATTTTTTCATGTATTTGGGCCAACTTAGTAAGTCGTGTGGCCCCCGCTTTTACCTCTTTTAGAACTTGATTTGTCAGTGACAAGATTCTCTATATTTTCCTAAAACAAATAAGATAAATAAAGTTAGTAGCAAAAAGTATAGTAAATTTAACTAATGTAAAAATGAAAGTATTAAAAACAAAACGAAATGAATCAAAAAGATCCTATAATATTGTGTTACCATTATAAAAATATTTTAATTCTCCCATAAACCTTCATCATGATCAATTCTAACGTCATATACGTTACCATCATCTTCTACATCTAGTCGAGGAGGGGTTGGCACAAAAGGAGGAATCTCTTCAATATTAAAATTTGTTTCATCATTCTCACCATAAGTAAGGAGACTTTTTTCTAATAGAACCACAGACAGCCTCTTATCAACTGGATCAATAACATAAAAAAAATTTTTTGCGTCCTTATATTTTGCCTTATTAAGGTCCACTAAAGTAAAACAATCCTTTATTATTAGGAACATTGTTATTTGCAAATTCCAGAAATTGATCTACTCCCCTCTCATATTCATCATTTGTTCACACAGCATCTATCCAACTACAGTTTATTATTACCTATTTCAAATTTCAACAAATAATTTATAATTTGAAATTTAAAAAAATTTCGATAGCATAACAGCTCACAAAGCAAGATTTCCTGGGCACTAGACCCCTCAATTTGTTCAATTTAACCTCTCAATTGAATTTTCAAAATTATCAACTCTAATCAACAACCAATTCGACTATCACATACAACTGTCAAATAATAATCTAATTTACTTTTAAAGAGCTAAAAGGATAATTGAAATACATTATTCTATTTAACCTTCCCAAAACACCAATTTGAACAAATTAAACAAATTTTAATGATTAAATTCAATTGAATTGTCAATAATTATTAACTCTAATCAACAACCAATTTAAACTATCACATACAGCTATCAAACAACATTCTAATTAATTTATGATAGTAGGTGTTTAAAAATTATCAAGAAACAAACAAAAAATAGTAAAAAGAATAAAAAAAATTAAAATTCACAAAAAAATTAATTTTGTGAAGCAGAAAAAGCTAATTAAAAAATTTAAAAAACCTAAAAATTGAGATGTGTAGGGGCAAGGGAAGGAAACACGATGAAAGTGGTGCTTAAAAATAGGTGTTTAAAAATTATCAAGAGATAAACTAAAAAATAGTAAAAATAACAAGAAACAAAAAAATAAGAAAAAAATTAATTTTGAAAAGCATAAAAAGATAATTAAAAAAATTAAAAAAAAACCTGAAAATTGAGATGTGCTAGGGACAAGGGAAGCTGAACCAAAGGTGGCAGCTGTGAGCTAGGGGAACACCAGCTAAAGGCAGCAACGAGCTGTGGGATAAGGTGAGCTAGAGTTGTGGGCAGTCTTCAAGTTGTGGGAGCTACAAGTTAAGGGGGAATGAGAGAGCGAGCTGCAAGCTGAGGGGGAATGAGTGAGCTTGAGGATGAGCTGGGGGAAGACGAGTTGTGGGTGACTGTGATGGCAGGAGCTGTGGGGGAGAGTGATGACATGAGCTGAGAGATCATGAGCTAAGGGATTTAGCCTTTTAGCACCATTAATGGTGATAGTTAACCTATTGCCTGTCACTACAAATGTGTCTTATTTTTAGACTAGTTAACCCATCACCTATCACTATAAATGTGTCTTATTTTTAGACACATTTATTGCGACAGTTTACAGGGCAACTATCACTGTAAACCATGTATTTTTTAAAAAAATTACTTTAAATATGCCTTAATTAATTTAATTAAGACACTTTTAATATAACATCTTGAAATTTTAAGACTCGAATTTAAAAAAATAAAAAAAAATAATAAAATAATAAAATATTTAGAATTAAATTAAAATTAAGAATATTATGATAGAGATCCCAAGTTTTAATTTTACTAAGAAAAAGTTAGGTTTTATTTTATTTTTAACTATAAGAAAAATTATCAAAATTGACCCGGGCTTTTATGTTATAACAAAAAGATTTTTGCCCATTTTTGTAATTTTCTCCAAAATGTTTTAAGATCAATCTTTTAAAGAGAAACAGCACACAGAAATGTAGAAAATAGAACAAAGAAAAAAACAAATGGATGAGAGAGTGAGAGGAAGAAGAGAGGAGGAAGAGAAAGAGTGAGGTTTGGATCTAGGAGGCTTTGCGAGCATTGCGAGTTTGGTTACACGATAGGTAAACTCTATACTTTAATCATCTTCCCTCCTTGTTTGTTTTCTTCAATTTTGTAAGAGGGAATTTTGAATTTTGATCCCCAAAGGATTTATTCTTGTAAGTTTTAGTTTCCTTAGATCGTTGGGAGGCTGTTTGAGTTTCTATATAGTGCTCTAATATTTTGAGCAAGTAATTGGATGAAAAATAAACTTTTAGGGCAATAGTCAAACTCCAAGAGTTTGGGTTTTGCTCTTCAATGGTTAAACCTATTGATTTAGTTATAATTGTGCTATTTGAACCCAATAAGATTTAAATTAAGGTTTGGTTTTCATTATAAGGGCTAATGGTGAAAGTTAGTGATACTAAGTGAAGGTTTGTAATTGATTAAAAATTATATGAATTGAAAATTAGCCTAGTAGTAGCTAATAAATGATTTTAGTGGTTAAATAATATTATGTAATGGTTGGTTTAAATATGGACCATTGGGATGGATTATGGCTCATTGACACAAGTTGTGTGGTATAAGTTATAGTCTTCATTGATGTTATTTGCCATGAAAATAATATGGATTACTTATATGTTGTAGGAATTGTTAGTGAAACTTATTGTGAAGTTAAGGAACAAGCCAAGTCTATTTTGTACAAGAGGAACCCTTTTGGTACCAAAAGGTTGAGGTAACAGGGGAGTTTATATTTTTATTGCTTTATTTAGCTATTTTTGAGTAGATAATATTATCTAGCATGCATTACATGTTGTAAACAATTGAATGCGAATAAAATGTGTTTTAGAAGGATTTATAGGGTATTGCTTTAATAATAATGCATTTATATTTACTATCTATTTAATAATGATATTACTTATGGAAATAAGATTATTAGCATGCCTTGTGATCATAAAAAAAAATGAGGAGTTGTAGTTAGGGAAGTGTAACTTGGTTTGGTACCTTAGACAGGCTAAGGAACTGCTTAAGAGATGAATTATGAGTGTCATACTACCTTGAATGTTGAAGTGTCAATACTCAGAAAAGATAGAAAAGGGTAGGAGGCATGATCTTAATGAGAGTTTACCATGGGAGATGTGATCTTGTGATATTCTATTACTCACTGTTAGTACTCAATGTTGCCTTTCGTATTGTGGGCTCAATACATTAAATTGGTTAGTAGATTGAATGTTTGACACCTCTCAGTGAGAGAGGGAATCTGGCATATGAAGTGTGAGGTTGAGTGCCTAGGTCAAGGTAGCTCTCACATGAAGAGTAAGTCAAGCTAGCTCTAGGCGGGAGTTAGCTTTGACTGCTCAAGATTCACGTCAAAAGGGAAAAGGCGATTCAGTAGATCAATCATGCCTTGGTATTTATGTTGTGCCTGTAGAGGTACAGTAGTTATAAGGTTTACCTACAAGCTAAAGAGTGCCAGGGAGCATTCTGTTGGTCAGGAAAGGTTATATTGACCTATCTCATGCATTCAAGCATCTTAATTGGTTAATTATATGTTATTTTGAATCTATTATTTATTTACTTGACTATGGCTTTCCTTGTAATAAGGAATATTGATTTCTCTATTATTGAGACTGTGTTGTCTCCCCCCTTTCTTTACAATATTTACAGGTCCAGTTGAAGGATCTATTGTGGATGGGGAAAAGAGCTAAGCTAGGGGTTTACTTTTGATTTGTAAAGAACTGCAACTCCTTTCTTTTGAGCAAGTACATTGTAATGTATTTAGGATTAGGGTTCTAGAAGGATGTGATTATATATATGCGTGTGAATATGTGTGGATTGTATGCCTTTATATGATTTTTATCTGCTTGTGGACTTGTGATTAGAAACTTAGTTATAGTGTGTAGCTTTGATAGATTTATTTAGTAGACTAAGTTTTCACTACAAGAAAATATTTATTTTGGTATATATGTGATTCCACAAGCAAAAGCAAAGTGGTTGCATTGCAAATGGTGTGCTATGGGCAAACATACACTTTGGATAGAGAGAATAGGTGTGTGGGCCCCACAAAGATCTTTGAGCCAAGTGAAAATGTTTAGCATGTGTATTCATATGTGTATATAATATTTGAATAGTTTTTGGCCACTCTTGTATGATTTGTAAATTTTGGAGGCATAGGATCCATTTTGCAAAATGGCACCCATATGGTCAAATGTTGATATAAGGGGTTTGCTCCATCATTAAATATTATATTAGGTACTCCTAGTCCTATTTGATATGTCCAAAGTGCTTCCTCAAGTTTGTGCTCCTTATAATGAGATTTGGACAATTTTAAAAATGGTTTTTACTAAAAAACATTGCACTTTTACATCTGGGTGTCCAAATCTTAATCCGACTATTGGATTTCTCTAAAATTTGGATCACAAGTAAAAGCTTTTATAAGCTTCATGTGGGCTTTATAATTACATTGATTAGGCACCAGATGAAGAAGCAGCGCACTCTAGAATTTGGTTCGGAGGAGCTGTCATGACAGCAAAATGACCAAACTTGTAACATGTCTAATTTTTAATACAACCGTTAGATCTTTTTGAAATTTGGTGCACTACTAGTAATCATTAAGAATGATGTGTGAGCTTTAAAATTACTTTGATCAAGGATTGGATGATAGAACGGTGCCTTCCGGAAGTTGGCCCGTAAGGGCTGTCATGACAGCAATTTAATACTATCATGACAGCATCTTTTTACCCTGCTCTCACCTAGCTTGCTTCCATGTATTATAGGTAAAACCTATAATTTTTTTAAAAAAGGTTTTAAACGTTTTTTGCAATGATGTATCTATTTAGTAATTTAAATGATTTATTTCCTAAGTTAGTTTTAGGATCAACTCCTTAACCACACTTAGTTATTTGAATTGTGTAATTTTGGATAACACTCAGGTAAGTGTTACATTTAATGTGTCTTAATTCAAAAACATTTAATGTGTCTTAAAATAAAATATTATTTTAAAAATAATATTTTATTTAACTTAATTAAGACACATTTAATTTGTCTTAATTTAGACACATTAAATCTATCTTAAAAAATGTTATTTTTAAAAATAAGATTTTATTTAAAAAATATTATTTAATGTGTCTTAATTCAGACACATTAAATGTGTCCTAAAATAAAATATTATTTGAAAAAATATTATTTTATTTTAAAAATGAGATTTTACTTTAATTAATTAAGAACAGCGATAGTTGCGTCGGGGTCTATCACTATAAATATGTCTTTAAAAGGACATAAATATGTCTTTAAATATTTTTATATCTTTAAAAGACATATTTATGGCAACAGACCCCCATGGGACTATCGTCTTAAATTTTTTTTTTTAAAGGCTTTGGCGACAAGCACCCTCAAGCCTGTTGCCAAATGTTGTCTAAATTCAGATATAAATAAATAAATAAAATAAATAAAATTAATTTAATTTAATTATTTTGAGATTTATTTTATTTTGTCTTCTATTTTTAATATGCTTATTTTTGGAAAATTTAAATTTTAATTATAAAAAATATATTAATTATTCAATGTTATTAAATAAAATTAGTTAATATTTTTTTATCTAGACACAATTAATTTGACTTAGATATTACATTATTTATTATGAATATAATAAATAATTTTTATTTATTATAATATTCTCTAAATAAAATTCATTTAATATTTTTTATTTTAGATTCAATTAATTTATCTTCAATATTACATAATTAATTATGAATATATTAAATAATTTCTATGAAGTATAATTATCTTCTAAATAAAGCTATTTTAATATTTTTTAATTTAGAAAAAAATAATTTTCCTTAAATATTAATTTGTTAATAATAAATAATAAATAATATAATTAATAATTGATTTCAATTATAACTATTTTTAAATGAATTACATTTATGTAATAAATATTTAAGTAATAATTTATTTTAATTATTTAATTAAATTATTTAATTTAAATATTTGTCATAAGCATTCATGGTGACAGTTTATCATAGAATTGTTACCGTAAATAATATGCTTTTCAAGTTAATTACCAATAAGCCATTATCTCATATATTACCATAATTTTTTATGAATTATGATAGAAAATATATCATTAAAATTTCTATTTTGCACTAATGACTTCTCTAGCTTGAAAGACCTAAATCCTCTGCTTGCATCTATGCCTTATTACGGGTTATTAAAGAGATCTAGGAGGTTGACTATATTAAATCTAAAATCTTATTTTCAAATGCGAATGGGTTGATGTTAAAATGGTTTTGATCAAGATTAATTGGGATTTACACTAATCAATCTATATACTTCAAGTTTTGGCGATGAACCTTTTATTGTGGTAGACCAAATAAAACAGGTGTTTTATGTCATAGATTCGAGAAATGAAACATAGTCAGTAGTTCTTGAAGGAAAAAGGTAGGTTAATATTGACAAGAAGGATTGTTCAAATTTTAATATTTTAGGACTCTTGCTTTATCAATAGGCTTGCTTGTATTGAATGTAGAAGATGAAATTAATAATGAAAACATGGCATAAAAGATGATCACCATGAAGAGATATGGGAGAATATCACTATTTAAAAGTATGTTAAAAGTTTGTTATTTATTTATCATTGTGTTTGACTTATTTAATTAGTTATTTCTTGTATCATTCATTTTAGAACATGTATGATTTGTTAAATTGGTTGCTTCTTTTGTTTGATTCATATTAGTTCTTTTGTTTTATTCATTTTAGAACATGTTTTGTTTATTAGTTATATCACTTATGATTTTTATTTATTGTCTAAATAAGAATGTGGCGGATCAGAGTGTTAATCAAGATAAACTGACCCTTTTACTTTGGTCATGTCTACTATTGGTGATAAGGGTGTGTCATAGAGCATCCCTGCAATGGGAGACCAAAGCATACCTATTAGCACCTAAATTATGGGTAGCAGCCAGTCTATAGATCAAGGAAACCTAGAAGTGGCACGTGAGCAAGAGAGCTGGCTCTAAGTTGAAGTAAAGGTGAGAAGATTTTGATCCAAGTTGATGACAATTAAAAGCTAATCAGGCCAAATGTGACCAAGTTTATCAATTTTATAGGCCTTCAAGCTATTAACAAGCAGAGTATATTGGCACCCATATAGGATGATGTCCCTGAACAAGTAAAGGAACAGATCTGGGAAGCCATCAACATATGAAAAACATACTTTTATCACTTTTTATCACTGTTGTCACTAATCATTATCACTATGTCACTAACTATTTCAATGGCATGTATTTCAGGTCACCCCTACAATATCCCTAACAATATATACTTTAAGCATAGGTTCATGACCTAGGCTTGTGAACGTAGGTAGGGATTTCAAGACATCACTAGCTAAGAGATTTGAGCATATCAAGGTGCTAGAAGGATAGCTATGGCCTAAGCTTTGCACCCAACATACGTTTCTTGATGCAACTACTTTTGAAGAATTCATTAGGCTTCTAACTACGTCAGATACTATGGTGAGTTAGTTTGTTCTAATTTATTATTTTGTAGTTACTTTTAGTTATATATCATTATCTTTATTAGATTATAAATATTTTGGTAATTCTAATTCATAGGAATGGAGGAGAAAGGCATAAGAAGTTAAAAGGAAGAATAATTGCTCCTAAACAAAGTCTCGTGAAGGTTATCTATTAGTCAATGAAGAATTGATAGATGCCAAGAGGAGGAAGCGAGAAGAACAAGCTCAGTTTGATCATTCTATTCTACTGTTTCCACCATCTCTAGTACATTATGATGAGAGATAGATCTATGCTTACCAAAAGAGGACAGGTCTTTTAAATGAGTATACTTGTAAAGTTGCTCAGAAAATTATAAGTATAATTGTTAATTATATATTAATTTTAAATGTGAAATATTAATAATTGTTTGTTATTTTTATGTTAAAAGATGAGCAAAAAAGTAGCAATTCGATGGATCATTCATCCTAAAGGGAGGGAATGACATCCTAACTGTTGCTATAGGGAAAGGGAGCATCTTAGATGTATTTGGGGATTTAGATCAGGGGTGACCATAAGAGATGTATTTGATCACCTCGTCGATGCCCTTCTTCAAGACTTATGACTAAGGAGGCATTGAATGCCATGTTAGCTCAATCAAGGGATGAGGCCAAGGTACTTGAAAGCCAAGCTGTAAAAGATGAAGAAGAGATGATGATAATGATGAGTATTGGATATGGCTAGCACCCAAGCGGGGGTGAATGAGGTGACAATTAATTTTTTTAGATTTAAAGAAGAGTGGAAGTAAATAATAAGAGATATAAGGAAGAAAGCTTTTACACTAGTGATTTATTCTTGTTTAGTCCAATAATTTGGCCTATATTCAGTCCTTAAAATCACCCTTAAGATTTTCAACTATTATCATAAGCTTTAGTAGGTGCTTATAACCTCAATGTAGCTCTCAAGACTTAATTAGTCTTGTTTCAACAACAATCCTTGCTATAGCTAGCAACTTATTACAACTTACTAGAAAATCTCTTCTCAAGATTTTAACTTAGTTGAAAAGAAAAAATCTATCAAAGAATAACTCTTTGTAAAGAGTAGATTGAATACAATGTTGGCTCAAGAACCAATGAGAGCTTTTTGATAAATTTGTCAAGAGTTGTTATATGAATGAATGTAAGACCTTTGATGCATAAATTGAATGTTTTCAAGAATAATCAGACTTATAATAGCTCACTTGATAATAAAAATTCACGCTCAAAACTTGAATTGAGTCATATATATAGTTTAGCAAGGTTTAGACTATTAGAATAGTGAAAGTAACTATTGGTGACATTTCAAGTATAGAACTAGAAGATTTATGCGTGCAATGGAGATTAGCCAAGTTTTAGTCAA
Organism: Prosopis cineraria; assembly: GCF_029017545.1. Lineage (NCBI taxonomy): Eukaryota > Viridiplantae > Streptophyta > Magnoliopsida > Fabales > Fabaceae > Prosopis > Prosopis cineraria. The sequence goes on along the minus strand of NW_026557146.1, from coordinate 5,976 downwards.
GTATATATGACAATTCAAGCGTGGACATAGGCTGACTCATGATGATTTGTAAGTTATAAGAATCACTACTATTAAAAAATCTATAAGAACGCTTGTATTGGAGCATTTTTTAATACAAAAAAATGCTCTAAAATTATAATGCGGAAGAGACCAGAGCATTTTTATTCAAAAATGCTCCAGTATGTATAACATATGAGAGCTTTTTCTAATAAAAAAGCTTCGATAAGATGTATGTTTTAAAATTTTTTTATCTCGACACCTACCAGAGTATGTTGTATGTAAAATGCTCTCGTAGGCGAGCATATATATAACATCTTGATTTTCTAATCTTGTGATTAGTTACTAATTAAGGAGGGAATTAGTAATTAGTAAATGATTAGAAATTTGGATGAAAGTTTGGTATTCTAACTTGTTGAGTGTTGAATGAATAGATATGGGTGGAAGAACCTCATCTCAAAATGAAGCATGTGCGCGCAATGAGAATTTTCATCACTGTGCCACTCGCACAGCAACACAAATTTCCTACACCACGGTGAATGGCACCAAAAATTTATTAAAAAAGTCATGTAACTCTTGGTTTAGAAGAGAAAAAGAAAGAAAACATGAAAGGAAATAGAGAGAAAAGAAAGGATCTACTAGAGCAAGAGAATTTGGAAACTTGGTGACATTTTTGATCAATAAGTTATTAGGTAAACTTCATACAATCCTTAGCTTCAATTTTACTATAATTTCTCTTAGAAAACATTATAGAGAAATTGAATTAGAGAGATTTAATGGGTTAGTTTCTTACCTTATATTTAATAAAAAAGTTCTCAAGAGTTAAATTAAAGCTTTGTGATTGGTTTGGAGTTGAATGATAGAGCTATAAGCTTTAATTGGCCCTAAATCAAACGGAAAATGAGGTAGAAATAGAGTAAAGATAAGAATTGATGCAGAATGGGGAAGGACAAGGGATAAGAGAATATAGAAAGGAGAGAAAGGGATTAGTAGAGAGAATATAGAGAAGAGAAAACTCAGAGGAGACGCAAGATAACAATAATTTTTATTCAATCAAATGTATGTCTACAAAACAAATGAGCTGAGGTGCTATTATAAACCCCAACCTTAACTAAGGATTAAATGTGAGAAATTCTTAAAATCTTAAAATTAAATAAAAAGATAATAATAATCTAAATATTATGACAATTAAAACAAAATATCCTAATTAATAAAATCTCTTAATAAAATATCTTCGATCCTCTAATCGTATCAAATCTTCAATATCTTTAATTAATTCCTTTTCTTTTTCTTCCTATCAAAAAGTAAAATGGGATTATTAGAAGTGATAGAGAAAGTGATAATCGAGAACTTAGATTGCCTAAGTGGAAAGGAATAGATGACTAGATGTAGCTTTAAGCAACAATTAAGTATTTTTAGTAAATTAGATCAATTATTGTAGGTAGGTTGGCACCCCAGGGGGTAAATTGGGTGATGTAACATCCTAAATTTTAGTCTCAGGAACTAGTTGCTAATCAAGGTTAAATTAGTAATATGTGAATTGATTGTGATTTAGATGTTAGTTTGATGATTTGTGTTGATTGGATGTTGTAATGATAGGATTGAAGATAGAGAGATAATTTGAGGTAAAACGTGCGAGTACAAGTGAGAATTTTCTCACTATGCCACGCACCGTTGCAGAAGATGCATGTGCCACGGTACATCATCTAGGAATTACTTAAGCTGACATGATTAGCTCATGAAATCAAAAAGGAGATAGCTAGAGACACCTCTGGAAGGGAAGAGAAGCCATCTTTACTAGGACAAGTGATAATTGGAGCTCAGGTGTAATGCCCCTCGCAGACATTACCATGTGCTCCACTATAATTGATCTAATTACTTTGAAATCATTTAAGTTCTAAATATTGAAAGCATTGGGATCCTAAAATTTTTCAAAAATCATTTTACAACTCACTTAAGTATAAATCTTAGTACACATAGCAGAAGCAATAAATCTGTGCATCAAGGATCTGGAAAAACATATGTATTACTAAAAAACAAAGTGAAATTTAGCACCATGGTCTACGGCTCATGCTGCATGCACTACAACATATGGCACAAAGCCCATAGTTGCTTGCTTTGTGCTGTGCATCGTGGCATGTGAGTACATGCATTGCAGCACACACACCTGAATTTGTTGTCAAATGGCAGTTTTTGATATGAAATTTAGATGCGCACCATTTTCATATGATGTCTAATTGGGATGGTTCAAGTGCCTACATGAATCTTGTTTTAAAATCTAACTAATGACACTAGTTTCATCTCAATTCATATCTCTATAAAAAATTGGACACCTAAGTGTATTTTGATCAATTTTTGCTAAATTTTGCCACTCAAGTGTTTTCAATTTGAAACCAAATGTAATTAGCCACTTTTTGGGCCTTGACTAAGTCAAAATGGACAATACACAGCTAACTGACCATACACATGCACAATATACATACATACACAAATTGGCCTATAAATTGCCTATTTCACCGTTTAGGCCAAATTCATTTTCATTTCTTTAATCTCATATATAGCCAAATCACTACATATAATCTCCACCCATCTATATTCACACATAATTACATCCATCCACTTGCCCATCCAGTCATTTCATCATTCACATATATACAAGGGCTAGGGAGCTCAAAATCATAAAACATACCACAATCATATATTCTATACATGTATAAATCCTAAGGCAACTTATACATATACAAGACTAATAATCACCAAATTCATTACACCAAAACCTTACAAAGGCTTAGTGAGAGATCTCAGCTCAACCAATGTCTTTCCCCTTCAAGCCATTAGCACCATAGCCTAAAATGTGTAAATAACTATGGGGTGAGAAAAAAATTTCAGTAACCAATATAGTTTATTAAATGCTTATTTCCACAAATAATCATGTCAAAGTAAAAAAAAGGTAATATCACACCTACACACCCCCACCAAAATATGAAATGATTTCTCTTTTCAAAACAATTTCACACAAATACATACTAGCATGATCGTCTAGCCATCGAACCTCTAATGCTCCTTAACATGAAACCATAGGCTCTCCTGGATTAATCACTTGTTAACTTGAGCATACTTTCAGTGGTAGAAATACTCAGCCAAAGGTAATCTAAACACCTACAAACTATGGTTTTCCCTCTTTCACACACTTGTGATAGAGGCATTATTGACTCCTAACCATACCCTATCGGGCATTATAGAGTTGCCAGACTGCCTGGATGTCCTAGAGTAACAGTCCTATAATATGATGTTGTACTAGATTACACATGGTACCAGCCCGTATAATGTTGTATCGGATGTCCCATGGTGTCAACTCAACTATATAGGTTTTCACTCACATATCTCTACACACACATATTCCCACATATCTTGGGTGAACTCCCACCCCTATGATCATACTCTTTCACAATTTTCACACTTTTCTTCACATTTCCATATCATAAACTTTTATACAGTATATACATATAAATCAAAATCAATAGCCTTTTACAAATCAATTTTTTTCATGCTAAAATCATTTACAATGTCAATATAATGCAAAACTCTTCAAAATCACAACTTTATCATTTTATTTACTTCTTCACAGTTATAATAGTTAATAAACACAATAAACTATATAGTTATCTCAACCCTTTTATTCGATAGAAAGGGTTATCCATGTACTTCAACCCTATTAAGCTTCTTTCTCGTAACTCATATATCACACACTAGAATCTACATAGAATTGGCATTCAGAGTCAATTCCTCTATTAACCAAAAGTGCCAATTATCACATTTAAACACTTAATTGCTATCAATTCCATGTTTCAAACTCGATTACATACATTACTACTAATTACCTATCATTCCAAGCTTTAACATTTTCTAGTAATTTTCTCTCACTATTCTCTCTCTAGATTAGGGCAAATCTTGCCTACAACTCCAAAGCTTTATCATTTTGACTCAAAGCAGTCCAAAGCACAGTTTAGTTTTCAAAGAACCTTTCTATTACTATAAGGTAAACAAATCAACTCCTTAAAAAATTTCAAATTCACTTTCTTACTAGTTAAAACTAAGAGAAAATAGGGTAGTTGATTTGGAAGGTTAAGGCAATATGTGACTTACCCAATAATAGTAACAAGTCAGAGACACCGTCCTTGCTCTTAATTTAGGTTGCCCTAGCACAGCCCTTGCTCTTCTCCATATTTGAGCTCTCCTTTCATGTTTCTCCTTTCTATTTCATGAGTTAGACACATCCTTATTAATCTAATTTTTGCTTCATGTGCTGCAACGCATCTATTCCCGCCACGGCACGTGGCACAGTGAGGGAAATCCTTACTATGTTCACATGCTCTACTTCAAGACTACAATCTTCTACTCATATCTATTCATATAACATCCTAATGAATGAAAATATACTTTACTACTTAGAATTCTATTCCCACATTAAATCACTAATTCATTTTTAATCATTTATTAATATATGATTAGAAATTCATGATGTTATCAGGAGTTCTCAGTGTCTGCTTCAATTAATAATTTTCTGGGTAAGTATCGCACAATCACAAGCTTCAATTCTACCCTTTTTTTATTGAATTTCATCAATTGAGAAATTGAATAATGAGATTTTGAGGTATATAATCTAAAATTAAGGGTTTAAATGGGATATCAAATATAAAACTAAGTTTTTGTGACTAGTATGGAATTGAACTATAGAGCATTTAGGCTTAAAATGGCCTAAAAGTTAGGTTACTAGCAAGACTTTAGGGTGGATGAGTGGATTAAGAGGTTGTTATGGTTGTTTGAGTAGCCTATAGGGCTAATGACTATAAATAATGGGTAAGTAAATTAAAAAGGGTTTAATTGAACTCTTTTATGTGTTAAAGGATTCAATTTAGCTGAATCAATGCCTATAAAATGTGTTGAGACTTGATTGAGGGATACTGTCATATGTAGATTGAGCACCTGTGAAGCTGATCATGAGAATTTGCACCCCTGGGAGCTTATTGTGATTGGTAATCTTTAATAGCAAGGGTTAAAGGTAACTGGAGTAACCCTTTTACTTTTTTGTTTGTGAAATTATATGCAAGTATTTTGATATAACTGTGCATTATATTGTGAACTAATAGAGTAGCAGCATTGTGAAAGTATATGTATGCAGGTATGTGAGTATTGATTGAAATGAATTTGAAGTGGCATGTGTTATTGACATGTATTGCATCTACGAGATATATCCTGAATTATAGTAGAGAGGGAAACGCAACCCTATTGTGAGGAGGTCTAAGAAGTCCTAATGATCTAAAGCATAGAGCTTGACTCTGTCAGGATAGACACAAGAGAAGAATCTTAATGATCTAGAGCTTATAACTTAACTCTACCACGACGGACCTAAGATATTGAATAATGCACAAGTTACCTAAAACTAGAGTAAGGAGTTATGGTCCTTACTTTGTATGAGGCTAAGAAGTCCTGATGATTTAGAGCATAGAGCTTGACTTCACCATGATGAACCTAGGAGACCACCTATATACAAAGAGGATTACCTAGTCTGAACAGTGGTATGGTAGGCCCTGTTCCTTATAACTAAAAGTCCTGGTCTGGGTGTAGAGATTACTCTGTCAAGGGAAACTAGGAATGCATTGTATGAGCATATTGAGATTATTGAGAATGATTTCTTGTATATGCCTATGTTATTGTTTTATAGATACACATACTACTCTATCGCTTGTGTATGATTTTGCTTCCTAATCGATAATTGGGGTTACCTCTGTATTACTGAGACATATGTCTAACTCTGTTACTTTTGAACACAGGTAAAGAGAGTGTGAGAAGGTTGGGAAAGGAAGTGAGGAGAAGAATAGCCTCAATGGTAGTGGTATGACTACCATTTGAATGAAATGAATGTCACTGAGTTGATAGAGTCAAGTTGCCAATTAGGATGCATAAATGTATGTGAAT
>NW_026557145.1:0-27465 GCF_029017545.1 Prosopis cineraria | reverse complement strand
TTAGGGAAAAGAAACTACAAGTAGCTAAAATTTGTTTATGTTTCTGTTGTCTTCATTTCCAAATAAGGAGTGCGGAAATCTATGTTTATGCATTCAACTCATGAAAGTTCTCGCACTGGAAATTTCTACCATAAATATCCTCAGACAAAATTTTAATTTGCTTATGGACGTTCGTAGAATTTTCTTCATGTTGAGTGACATGATCTAGACTCAGCCTGTTGATTGGCTACAATATTAACTTCTTATACTTTGCAAAAGCTCAATTATTGATTTGAACTTGCATGTTTAAGCGAATAAAAAGGCTTAGGAAAAAATGACAGAATAATCTCTTGTAATAGGACTTCCTTTTATTATTCATTTTTTTTTGACGTGATCTTGAAAGCTTATTCTGTGGAATTCATTGCACTGAGGGGTCTAAAGATAAATGCAAACTTTCAGAAGATGTATTTGTTCATTTGGTATTAAGAAGATTTACTTGAGAATTTAGCATTTGTTAACAATATTGTTATGTATTGCTGCACCATGCAGTTATTTCCCTGCAATCTCTCACAGCATCTTGGCAGAACAAACCACCAAGCTGGGTGGGCTCGGATCCTTGTGGCAGTGGTTGGGAAGGAATTCAATGCACCAATTCAAGAGTGACCTCAATGTCAGTGCATGGATTTCTTTGGCTCCTTCAATATAATTTTATTTTTTATTTATTTCTGCTTCTGTCTTGACTGCTTTATTCAGAATATTAGCAAGCATGAATTTGGAAGGCAAGCTGTCTTCAGATATCCAGTTTTTATCTGAGTTAGAGACTTTGTGAGTTTACTACTTGATCTTTTTCTACTCTTATAATGACTTAAAATCAGCTAATTTGATTAAATACTTGAACTACCTTTTGTCTGTTTATCCTTTTTTTTTTTTTTAACACTGGAATGCTTAAGTGCCAGAAAGTTCTGAACTTGAGTTTGGGTATTTCTGATTTGTATGCACATTTTGTGGCACTTGTTACACACACTGCCAAATTTTTATCCGAATTTATAGAATGCAATGTTCTAAATTACATTTCATTTGCACTCAATACTGAATTCATAGATAAATTTTGAATGCAACACTCATTAGTAGTTGCCAACATGTTTTTTTATCTATGAAAAGAATACTGACACTTTTGTTAATATAGGGATCTCTCTAACAACAAGGGCCTGACAGGAACAATTCCGAAAGAGATTGGAAATATGAAAAAATTAAAAGCCCTGTAAGGAAGTCAATTAGTACCCAACAGTAAATAACTGTAATAAAACTCTGGATCTTCTGCTAGTTCCTGATCATTAATTTTTTTTTTCCCCTCATTTTCACCTTTTCTTTTCCCTTGCAAAAATTGTTCCTAAACTTATCCATTGCATTTCTCACTGTTTTCCAGTATATTTGTTGGATTAATTTCTTTGGCAGTATTCCAGATTCAATCGGATCTTTGCAGCAGCTGAATTTTCTGTAAGGATTTCATCTTTAACAATTCTTTTGTTATATCTGAGAATGTCTACACAAATAAGAACGTCTCAGATCCCAAGTCATATTTATTGTACCAAAATAAGATGTTTCACAATGTTCTGCTCTGGGGCTATCACCATATTGATAAATCTGAATGACCTATCATCTTATTGCTTTCCGTGCAGAGCTCTGAACTCTAATCAGTTCAGTGGAAACATTCCACCTACCATAGGCAATCTATCCAATTTAATTGGCTAGACCTTTCTGATAACCAGCTTGAAGGACCTATCCCTGTCTCTGAAAAAGGAGTGCTTGGACTTGACAAGCTGCTTAAGGCACAGCACTTGTATGTCAACTCTAATCCTCAATTTGGGCTGATGTCTCTTGTATTGCCATGAATGGATAGTTTCTGGTTCAGCGCAAAGGATCTAAAGATTATGTCCACTTTTTGCAGTCACATGGGAAACAATAGGCTCTCGGGTGGAATTCCAGCTGAAACTTTTTAGTCCAAATATGAGTCTCGTCCATGTGTAAGATCTACTAGACCTTTACAGTACCTTCTTTTCTCCCCACGGAATCTCTCACTAAAAAAAACAGCTTGAAAATCCCCATGTTATAATGTTTATATTTTCAATTTTTCCTCATAAGGTGAGACCAGCAGACATGTTGACCTGACTGTCCACCTCTCCTATATTCTTTTGGCCAGGCTTTTCGACAGCAATCAACTAAGTGGCAGTATTCCTGGTACCCTTGGGCTGGTGAACTCTTTGGAGGCGGTGTAAGTATCTTATCACAAGTGAAGTCATCAGTTCACATATTTACTGTTCCTGAAATCCTTTGGAGTTTTACTGTGATTATTATTTTCCCTTTTCAACAGCCGTTTTGATAGGAACCAATTAAGTGGGAGAGTGCCTTCAAACATCAGCAATCTCAAAAATCTTGGTGATCTGTAAGAGGACAAAATAAACATGCCAATTTCAACTTGAGGACTATCTGTAAGCTACTCTTTGTATTTAATGATCATTGACTGAGGGGAAGCATTGACTTTATATTTTCAGGTATTTATCAAATAATAGGTTGAATGGTTCTCTGCCGATCTTACTGGAATGAATCTTCTAGCCTATGTGTAAGTAGTAAAGCAGTAATATGTGTTAGCTCCTTTGAAAGTTGGGGATTAAGTAAAATTTGTTTCATTGAGAAGTAGTAATTGTCAGTATTTTTCCCTCCATCTTGTTCAGAAGTCCTCCTTGAAAGTCAAGGATATGTGTATACATATATGCTTGAATATCTGTTCAGTGCTTTTTCATTTTCATGTTTTCTTAAATTTTCTGCAGGGATCTGAGTAACAATAGTTTCAGTTCTTCTGTTATTCCTTCATGGGCTTCAAGTCTGCCGTCTTTGACAACATTGTATGCTATCTGTATCTCTATCTCCCCCATCCCTCCAATGCTTTTCATCCTTTCCCTTTATCTCTTTTCTTTGAGCATATTTGTTTGTATCTGAGCATGGGTTTGTTTCAAGACACGAGATTGTTTCAAGTATTATATATTGATATAGTTTAGTGTTTGTCAGAAAATTGGAGAACATCAGCCTTCAAGGGGAGATTCCTGTCTCCTTATTCAACCAATCCAGTCTAGAGTCTGTGTGAGTACTACTATCTCATTAAATAAGATATGGAGGCACATAATGACAACAACATGCGCATATTTATCCAATTAATTCTTGGATTTATGTATTGACTACTGATGATGGTTATAAGATGATTATGTTGAATTGTGGGAACAGGGTATTGAGGGGCAACCATCTCAATGGCACCTTAGATATTGGCAATGCCAACAGCAACCGCTTGAAACTCATTGATTTGGAGCATAATTCAATTACTGACTTCACGCAGAAAAACATGAACTATAAAGTTTCAGTAGTGTAAGTTTCATCTCACGTATTCTTTTTTAATTGTAACTTCTGATTTCATGTTAACTTCACCCCAGCTTAGACTCAAACTGCTGGTTTATGGTTTCTCTCCTTTGAGGCAGTTATCTAACAATTTTGCAGACTAGTTAGCAACCGGATTTGCCTTGAAAACGGAGCTTCTGCTAAAATCTACTGCCAAGAACCCCAATCCAATTCCGTATATTCAACACCACCAGATAATTGCGCACCTCTTCCTTGCAGTTCTGGTCAGATTTCTAGTCCTAGCTGCAAATGTTCATATCCCTACACTGGAACTCTATACGCCAGAGCTCTTAGTTTCTCAGACTTCGGTAATGCAAGTTATTTTAAGGAACTCGAGCTGTCTCTGATGACTGCTTTTCAATCACAAAATCTTCTTGTGGATTCTGTTTCTCTAAGTAATCCATTCAGGAATCCATCTACTGATTATTTTGAATTGTCCCTGAAAGTCTTCCCGTCTTCAAGTGATCGTTTCAATAGAACTGGAGTTTCAAGTATTGCTTTCGTGATTAGTAGCCAGCTTCTTAAGTTGCCAAAATTTTTCCTTCCTTACTTCTTTATTGGTGACGACTACGGGTACTTTGCAGGTAAATTTATGTCTCGGCATGAACTGAAAATTCTAAGCTCTATAATGCTTGTTCTTCTCTCTCACTATCCCTCTCATGTTTCATGTCATTTAGGAGATAAGTCAAAGTCATCACATACAAGGGTTATAGTTGGTGCAGTTGTCGCAGTTGTGGTCTTTTGGTACTAGCACTCATTGCGGGGATATATGCTATACGCCAAAAGAAAAGAGCAAAAGGAGCTGCCGAACTAAACCCTTTTGGTAAGATATGTTTGATACACTTTTGGCTAAAATTTGTCCCTTTTAAAGAAATTTTCTAGCAGCCTTATTAATCAAATGCCATGCTAATTCAGTAAACTGGGAACTGAACAAGAACACTGGCAAGGCTCCTCAGTTAAAAGGAGCACGATGGTTTTCTTTAGAAGAGCTAAAGAAATACTCCAACAACTTCTCAGAAGACAACACCGTTGGATCTGGAGGCTATGGAAAGGTTTATAATAGTAACATCTCATGGCTATCTTTTTCCTTTTATAATTTTGGTAGACCAGAATCCCTTAAAATCTTTTTTTAAATGAAAAAAAAGCTTCCATATATCTTCTGTTTGGTTGTTTGCTTTTGGCAATCGAGCAGTGCCTGGAAAAGCTCGGCATCTCACTCTCAGTCACCAAATCATGCCTTGAGATCCATGCTTAGTTAAGAAAATATGTTTTTAAGTTTTCAGATGATTGCACAAATCTCAAGATGATCGGACAACCGGAGGCTTGAGCTCTCTTATGGCACCGGCTTTAGTAACATTGCTCTATTTTCCAATTCTATCTTTTTGTTTAATGTTGTTCCGCAATAGCTAATAAATCCTCATTATTAATAAGGTTTACCGAGCTGTTCTGCCCACTGGAGAATTTGTTGCCATCAAACGGGCCGCAAAAGAATCCATGCAGGGTGCTGTAGAGTTTAAAACTGAGATTGAACTTCTATCAAGGGTCCATCATAAGAATCTTGTTGGTCTTGTCGGTTTCTGTTTTGACAAAGGTGAACAAATGCTGGTGTATGAGTATATTCCAAATGGCACTTTAATGGATAGTCTCTCAGGTACCCTCATTCCAACCCCCTCTCTCCTTATGAATGATATCATATTGTCTCATAGAGGTGAATTTAGAAAGAAACGGGGCAGAACAATGACAAAAGCTTGTTCAAGATGTACATCCCCTTTTGATCATTGCCAAATAGACTGCCAATCTGCCCATTGGTTTTGTAAATTACCATGTAGTTCCAACATATATATGGTCCATCTTTCAGTTGTCGATTCTTTAGATCATATACTTGATATTTGTTACCAATTCTGAATTCCCACAATAAAATGGACATGTGAATACCCTTATTTTTGCACACTACATAAATTTGGAGATGAACTTGATATTATTAAAAGTGCCCTTACTTGCTTGTCTTATTTATTTAAAAGCTTAAAATTAGTGTTTTGCACACATATACTAAGTTTCTGGTAAAGATGTCAAGATTGGTAGCAAATCCCTATATATTCCTACATGGTATTGATTTGAGAAAGGAACGAAGTGTTTTAATGCAACTCACATGCATTTGTCAGAAAATATGTAAATGGTTGATAATCCCCACATAAAATCTCTTTGGAACTCTGATATTCATCTGCCTGAATGTATGAGAATTAGTTTGGAGTCTAATATATCAAAAACTGTCAGAAAACAATTCTTTAGGCTGGGAAATACATTTCTTAACATTTTATTTGACTCGGTCCATATAGGAAAGTCTGGGATCAGAATGGATTGGATGAGGAGGCTTAAAGTAGCCCTGGGTGCAGCCAGGGGTCTGGCCTATCTTCATGAACTTGCCAACCCACCCATCATACACAGGGACATAAAATCAAGCAATATTCTACTTGATGAGCACCTTAATGCGAAAGTTGCAGATTTTGGACTCTCCAAGCTTCTTGTTGACAGTGAAAGGGGCCATGTCACTACTCAAGTCAAAGGGACAATGGTTAGTGAATGCTTTAAACACCATCTAGTTTATGAATCAGTGTCCATCTTTGTTCATTGAGAACTATAGGTGATCTCTATGAAGTCCTTGTCTAGTTGTCTGGCTCCCCTTTTACATTTGTAGCGAGAACTGTGAATAGTATGTCTTAGGTTCAAAGTTTCATTTTAACCATAAAGAAAACTGAAGGAAACTTTCATTCTGAAATATATAATAGAATTTCAAATGAATGCAGACTTCGCAAAGAAATATCTGACGAAAATCCCCCCCCCCCTTGTAGGGTTACTTGGATCCTGAGTATTACATGACCCAACAGTTAACTGAAAAAAGTGATGTATATAGCTTTGGAGTGCTGATGCTGGAATTGGTGACGGCAAGAAGGCCAATAGAGAAAGGGAAGTATATTGTGAGAGAGGTGCAGAAGGTGATGGCAAAAGAACTATTCAACCTACATTCCATCATAGATCCATCCATCAGCAAAGCTACAACTCCACATGGTTTGGAGAGGTTTGTGGAAGTGGCAATGAGGTGTGTAAAGAATATGCAGCAGAGAGGCCATCAATGGCTGAGGTGGTAAAAGAAGTCGAGAATATAATGGAGCTTGCTGGTCTGAACCCCACTTCTGAATCAGATCCAACTACAGAAGAAATTGATGTGGACGCAAGTGGGGGCAATTTACGCCATCCTTATAGCCATGAAGGTTTTAGCTATAGTGGAATCTTTCCTTCAACAAAGGTAGAGCCTCAGTGATACTTCGCTATGTTTTCTTTTGCCATTCTTTTTAATTATGGTGCTATCCTTGCGTACTGCTGTGTGAATATAAGGGCTACTCAGACTCTCCTTGCCGCAAATGGTTTTCCCGTTTGTTGTGTTATGAATGGCACATATTTTGTGAGTCAAGGTTTTTCTTTTTTGGATAATGTGGATCAAGTTATTTTCAGTTCATAGTTTGTCAATAAATGTGTGTGTGTGTGTGTGACGTGTCAAGTACACACTGAGATGCAATTTTTTGAATTTCTTGTCCCACACTCCCACTATTTTTTTTTTTTTTGGCCAGTCAGTCCCACTAATTGAAGCAAACATTCTATGGTTGCCTGGATTATTTGCAACTTGACAAAAAATAATTTGTGGGGTATCAGTTAGTGTTTAATGTTTATACCTGCCATTTGTTGCAGACTAATTATCTTGTAGTAACTTTTATATCTAAACTTTAACGAAAATAATATATTATGATTAAAATTTTTGTTTTAAAAGATTATTTTATTTATATCTTAAATATTTGAGCAGTGTTTTGACTTCTGAGACTACATATTGACAAGATTATGAGGATAGTGTTAAATGAAAAATATCAAATTAATTTTTTGGTGAAAATATTCAATTAACATTTTAATCTTCATGGTCCTCAGTCGATACGAATGTTTGACGTCAATCACATTCGAGGACCGAAGACACCTGATAACTCAAAATTACGCGTGATGTGCACATCTCATCATTCATCAATTCAAAAAACCTGACAATATTAAAACTATTTGAAACTTTTCAAACAATAATAAATCAAAATAATGAACTTATGTAGTATATATAAACTTGATTGAATAGGCTTCTAGGAAAGTGAAACTTTGCCCATGTTCACCTTAGAAGCAATTAACATCTAATATTTATTTAACGCTGTGAATTTTGATAAGATTTATCACTCATTTGATGAATTTCCAATTATTTCACTACATCAAAACAGTAGCAATATGTTTAATATGATGGAAAGAATTGGATGAGAATTGAAATGAGAACGAGTTGTCTCATTTAGTATGTTTTAATTAATTAGGAATGGGAATACCATTTCAAAAGAATAGAAATGTAATAAAAAAAAATGAAATAACGTGGCAATTGACTAATTTCTCTCTCCACTCAATATACTTTTTTTTAATAGATAAACAACGAGTATATTGGACTTTTATATCTCATTCCATAGTGATAGTGTACACTCTTTTAGTCTTATTTATAAATTATTTTATTAATTTTATCAACACTAATACAACAAAAAGTATAAATAAAAGTAAATAAAATTTCAAACATAACTCCAAGTAAAAAAGCAAAAAATAAATTGATAGAGATAAAAGAGAAAGAAAAAGAGAGATAAGAGACAAAAGAGAAATAGAGAGCAAGAGAAAGAGACTATTCTATTTGTAATGACCCATTACAACCTTGAGGCTTATTATAAATAATATAATTAAATACTTAAACTACTCTTATATCTCTGATTTCCCTAATTATCCCTATCACTCTTAATTCCCATGTATCGATCCTCCCCCCACCAAGAGATCCTTGTCCTCAAGGATCACTATAAAAGCAAGAAAACATATATCTAAAATAAGACTTATCTTTTTCTCCCCTTTTTTTGACCTTATGTTGCTAAAACTTGTAAAATAAAATAAATTGAGAACAAAATTAATGGATATCAAAAGCTCAAACATGCTACATTACACCCTATATCCAAAAGCCCATCATTGCAAGCCACATAAACTTGTGAGAGGCCCATTATTGCAGCTTGAGAATGCCCTATAGCTTTATCTTCAAGACCTAATTCCACACAAAGACTTTTTAAAAAGCCCATACTTCATCACCATAATGTCTAGTAGCAATGTAATTAAACCCAAAACATGTGTGAAGGACCCCAAAACATGTCCAAGCAAGGTCTAACAACACTTTTATCAAATCTATTTCCAATAGGGTTTAGATGATTGGCATGTGGATTAGACTTGTGGCCTTTGTGTAATATTCTCTAAATTTAGACATCATTAACTCCAGAATCGAGGTAATCAAGAAACTAAACCTTTAAGAATTATCAAGTTTTCATAATTCATAAAATAGAACCAAGTTTCCAAATTTTAAATGGGGAAGCAAAGAGAAAATTGAGAGAAGCAAGTTTAAAATCATTTGTTAAGGGATCCCACACTTTCAACAATTAAATTTCTCCCATAAACTCATATATTGTTCAAATTAAAGTTTTAAAGAAATGCAAAAGCTTGAAAATCATATAAGACCTAAAATATTGAGTTTTAAAACTCAAAATAGTGTAATTGTACAAAAAAATATGACATGTGCCGTGGCTAAGGAACAACGCGCCATGGATCACCCATCTCTGTGCCATGCACCACGGCGCATTTCATGAATATGATAGTAATCAGCTATCAATTTGACAGTATAGGGAGCCAACTTCGAACGCGTCTCAAATTTCCATCTAACGTCCAATTAAGTAGTTTTGGTGTCTTCACAAAGCTTTCTTCTAGGTCACATAAAACTCACAACAATGGTGTCCCAACTCATACACGAGTGCCAAAAGTCTACACCGACCACTGAACTATACTTAATGGACTTTAGAGGACCTGTGCAATGCACCTTACTCAACCAAAAACATATAAATTTGAATTTCACTATTCAACCCTAAATTTCACAAAACACAAGAGAGAGTAAAACTTTACACAAATGATTCATTTTTATTTCAAATCAATCAAATTACACATGTTCCTACTTGTATAAGTATTTTGGCCCTATCTAAGAGTTTACAAATTAAAACTCACTAATGTAGGGCACAAAACACACAAGTGTGACACAATATTTATGCAAGTAGTATAAAAATATTCAAGTGCATTTTAGTTGGCAATCAAGTCAACATTTATACACATTAAACGATAAAGAGAGGCATACAAAAGAATTACTCTATAAATCCTATGTCTTTGCGTGTTTTCCTTGACCTTGATTTGATGAGCTGGGCCTTAAAAATATTGAGAATTGAAGGGTGAGTGCAATCACTCAATAACAAAGTTTCACCTAATATATGCAATTGCATATCAATTGAAAACAAATGCAAATAGGAAAACACATACAAATATAGCACATATGATAAGCATAACCATAGCTAACAACGCTAACAACCATGTGTTCGGGCCTTAAGCACATATAATCACATTAAATGATAGTGCACATATTAGGGTTATAATAATATCAATCGTGTGCCCCTAACACATACCAAACTACAATAATAACAATCATATAGCTGAATTTAAATGCATGATCAAATGCTAACTTTATACCTTCCTGTTACCTCCGACGTGAAACCAGTAGCTGTTCGGTGGCTACGTCTTTCACGGACTAACCCAGCCTTTAACTTGTAAGAAGCTACCGGGTCAAAGTCAACTCACTCACTTGTGCAATTCAGTTTCCCCTAATACTAACAACTATGGGGTGTTGTACCCCTAATCTAGCCTCCTCATGAATCTGTAGAGACTAATTAGGTTTGAGTCCCTCATAGAACAAGTAGGACAATCCTAAATCAACCATGGGACACGAGCTATCTCTTAATTCCAACAGTCAGCGCCAAGGTGAGTTCTGGATTCAACGGTTACTGCTGATACCACATGAATTTAACCATCTATTCATCTCTCTAGGCGAACTCCTGCCTATGATTATGCCATGCACAATTCATATGTTTATGCATCCACTCAACTAATTCATGTCATATTAATTCACATGCCCATACTTATGTACTCCACATTATTCCACATATTGCATCACATTTAGCAATTTTCACAATATGCCATCAATCAAAAACAACATTACTCATGGATAGCATGCATAAGGGTTTCATTTTCAAAATCATTCCACAACTTCACAAGTTCAACATTTGCCAAAATTGCATCAATAGTTCAAAATATAAATTATGATTCAAATCAACTCATTTTCAACAAATAATCAATTAATATTCAACTATATAAATTAGGTTTCCCCAGTTATCTCAAACCTTTAAGAAATTAAAGGTTTGCCCCTTACACTAATCACTTTCAAAGCTTTTCTCAAGCTTAAATGGTGCCAAAAGAGTCACTCTAAAAACATTCCACAAGGTTGTTGTCATCATCATCTCATTCTTGAGACTTTATCCACATTAAACTCCACATTCTTTACTCTATCAATTTCATAATTTACTACCCATTCATACCAATGGGCTCACTAGATTTCATTGATCATTGATTTCAATGAATTAATAAACCACTATTAATAAGCCATAAACACATCTAACAATCTCATTTATTGCAATTTTCATATATTAATGGCTCCCTCAACTAGCCATACACAAAATCATTAAGGTAGGGATTAAATACTCTAAACCACTCCCATTATATTCATTTTAAATAATTGGTTTGAACTCATAACTCATATAGACTGAAAATTACTCTCCCAACTCAAATCCTAACTCAAATCCTCATAAATATGATAGATAAAGGAAGAGAAGGGCATAATTTATTTACCTTAGATGTTTGGAAGTCTCTAAATGTTCTTAAAGGTCCCGATGCACGTGCCTTAGCAGAGCAAGTCATGTTCTTCATTTTTCAATCTTCCTCCCTTCTGTTTTCACATGTAGAACACGAATTGATCAAATCTGATTTTTGATCATACACCACGGTGCACACAACCTCCCGCCATAGTGCATGGCATAGAAAGACCCAATCATGTTAATTTTATCTTTGTGCATTGAGGTGAATTGTCCACACATCATGGCATGTGACACAGAGAGCATTTCTTCACCTTTTCCTCTTCCTTCCTTACCTAGATGGCCCGACTTCACTTTAGACCCACATCTTTGGATGAAATCAAAAACACTAATTAGACCCTTCTATCCACACACCTCATCAATTCACTAATCACACACTCATTGATTTAATTAATTATGCTTAATTTTTTGGATGTTACACTTTGGAAATTACTTACAAATACCTAAAGTAAACACTTGCAGTCATGAATGCATGTTCTCAAAGGTGGAAAAAATTGAATAAACCTTAATAAAACTTGAAACCTTTTATCTCTTCACTCAATTCGATTTCTTTAATAACCCTACCTGACCCAAGATTTCGGCCATCTACTATCATTGTCACCATGTGGCTTTACTTCTTCACTGACCTTGAGAACATAAGTTGCAATGACCTCATAATTACCCTAACCCCCTACAGCTACGACTACACTTATGCTCGATAAGTCAAGTTTACTAGACCAACATTCATCACTATCTTGACGAATGTCTTTCTCATTACCCCTTCTAATGAGCTTAGGAATAGAGCCACAAAATATAGGTAGCTCAAATTCTCTAACAATAGCTTTCTACCCAAATAATTCGACAGTGAATCGGTCATCACTTCCACCTATAACCAATGGCACATAAAAAAGTTAACATGATCTTTGTTAGTGATATTGTATACCAGGCCATGATCCATAGCTTGACCTAGGTTGAGACGTTCAACACCAAAATCATATGGGGCGAAATCTTTCTTGATAGCTTCATTGATTGCTAGTTGGTTTCTATTATCCAGTAGAGTTGTGATCATCATCTTTGCTGACCTTATAACAGTTGGGCTCTAATTTGGATGTGTCTATTTTAATAATGCCATCACACCACTAACATGAGGACAGGCCATTGAAATAGAAATGTCTAGAAAAATTTGTGAGCCATCATCATCACTATTAAGGTTCTCATCAAACTTCAATGTTTTATGCATTTTATCGACGTCCTCTTCATTTATTGTCAGTCTAGCAACTTTATTCTGTGTCACTTTTGTAGTCCTCCACTCTTGATTTGTTCCAATCTTCACATTATTCTTAGGTTTTTCTTTTTTATCTTCAACACTGTCATTTAATTTTGCCATTGTTTTTGCATTTATGTTACTTTTTGTTGTTGGTCGTCAAACTCGATCACAATTGAAACATGGTTCAGCATGTAAAATGGTTCACCCATAATGACCACAGGAGGGTGTAGGCACTAGTTGACAAGTAGAAAGAGCTTAATTGAAATTTCATGCATAATCTGAGATATGGTTTGCTTAATCTCAATGATATCATGAGTGTGTTGTGCTGATGTTTGCTGATTGCGTTGAAGCAAAGATGAATGTATTTTCAAACAATGTTCGAGGGCCCCAATGCCTTCATTAGATTGGCTCTCCAGCAGAGCCACAGCTAAAGAGGAGGCTCTAATACCTTTGATAGAGGTAGAAGAGAAAAAAGGGGAGAGAGAGAAGAGGCAGAAAGGAAATAAAGAGTAAGAGAAAGAGACTATTCTATTCATAATGACCCATTATAACCTAAAAACTATTCATATATAATATAACTAAATACCCAACCACCCTTATATCCCTAATTAATTTTATTACTCCTAGTTTTCATGTATCAATAAATCACATAGTATTTTTTTGTCTCTCACTTTTCAAGGATTGTTTGGAAAATTTCAATTTGAAACAAATCAATATTATTAGCCAGTGATTTATAAAATGAATTAAATTATGCTTTTAGAAAGTGTATAATATACAGGAGGAAATAGTGTTTATCCATAGACCTAGTAATTATGAAATGGTCAAAGCACGGTTCAAGAAAAAGGGCATGGAAAAGGAATAAAATTCTTGCACATCAAAAATAAAATCTTATTTTGATGATGTAACAAGTTTTCCATTCTTAACTTTTCTATATATATTTAACCAAACAGGCCGCATATATCTTACATAAATATCATAAAATCAGAGTAAGGAATTTCTCATGATTTTTCTCGCACACAACAAACCTTGGAATTTGGAAAAAGAGTTCAAAAATATTTATTACAATAATAATATTTTTCTCAGGACAAAACTAAGAATTAATAAAATATTAATATATAATTTAAATCTTGAATTATAGGTTCATGGTCAATTTAAACACTAAACTCGTATTTGATATATTTTGAACCCTAAACAATTAAACTTAGAACAATTTTGCCAATTAAAACAAATGTCTATGTTTTTTTTAAAAAAAATGGATTTAATGTGTAATTTTTCTCAAAGAAATGTAGAAGGAAAAGAGAGTAAAATTTAAGAAGGACGGCATATCAAGCCCACTTTTTTTTTTTTGGAAAGTAGCAACATTTGTTTTAATTTAATGGTGGTGGCAAAACTATCTCAAGTTTAATTGTTTAGAGTTCAGAATATATCAAATAAGAGTTTAAAGTTTAAATAACTCTATGTCTGTAATTCAAAATTTAAATTATATATTAACCCCATTACTAAACAATAATAATAAGGATATAATAGAAAAAATGTTAATAAATGATGCTTTAGACTTCTAAAAAAAAGTATAGATGAATAAATTCTTTTTCCCCTAAAAGAACTCATTATGAAGCAGACGAAGTAAAAGAATATAAAGTCGAATAGATTTCTCTACAAAGTACAAACCAAAAAGCTCAAAGCTCACAGTTTGATGCTCTCTAGACAATCCAATCTATACATGGATGTAAACAGCAGGACAAAAAATCGATGAACATATATATATATATATATATATGAGCATGCATGCTCAAGAAGAGCAGCATCCAGCATTCTTCACAGCTGATACATCATCACGAGACCCAACATTAATGGTCTGTCCCTTAGGCAAAGCCGAGGGATCATCCCCAATATCAAGTGCCTTCTTGCTTACCACACGATATATCTGAGACAGCACTTCTGTGAACGCATTCTCCACATTCATGGACTCCAGGGCTGATGTCTCCATGAAGAATGTGTTCTCTTGTTCTGCGAAAGTGGTGGCGTCTTCGACGGAAACCGCCCGCAAGTGGCGGAGGTCAGCCTTGTTGCCGACTAGCATCACCACAATGTTGGCATCTGTGTGACCTCTTAGCTCCTTCAGCCACCTCTCCACGTTCTGGAATGTTACATGCCGCGTAACGTCGTACACTAGTAAAGCTCCCACGGCTCCACGGTAATATGCACTCGTGATTGCCCGGTACCTTCATTTAATGAAGAAGCAAACTTATATATATATATATATATAGCTGAAAAATCAATAACATATATACATAATCATCGTGCAGATTCAGGTCATGCTAAAATGTGAAGGTGTCTATGGATTTTATCTAAGTATTACTTTCTTAATTTATAAAGGAAAATCATAATTATTAGTTCATATAATTTTAAAGTGTTTTAATATAGGTTCTTATATATATATTTTTTCCATTATTTCATGTCCCCCTAATTTATCCTTTTTACAACATTAGCCCCCTCAAAATTTTTAATATGCCAAGAAAAACAGTGAAATGACAATAACAATATTGAATATGTTGACATATGACTAATGCCATTAACATGTGCTGAGTTGAAATTATAATTCAGGATACTAATAGCATTGATCACCAAGTCCTTTCATGTTTCATATTTTAATCTGTTGAATCGTAATTCTATCTCAACACACAAATCAATGTATATAACATTATTAGTGTTACCTTATGGTTCTTTTTGAATATATTTAATAATATAAGGACTAAAACTGATGATAAATTAAAAGGAACTAAAACAACGATGAAAATTACAAATATTTATAGCAAAACATGTTAAAACCACGTGAACCAATAGTTATATTTTTCCATTTATAAATGCTGTTTTAGATTCTGTCTTCTTTCTTGAAAAAGAGACAGGAGAACAAAAAGTTTGTTTGTTCCTTGCACCCAAAAAAAAAAAAAATTTGTTTAATTGTTTCGATCGTGCTGACTTTATCAAATAGAAGGACACCTATGTGTAATAAACAAAAGTTATATTGCTTGATATCATGTAATATTAGCCGTTAATAAATCTGATCTGACAATGGCCCCCCTATAAATAAAGAGTTTGATCATAATTATTAATCCTCAAACTAATGACTTATTACAAATTAAACATCACCATCAACTTCGTTTCCTGTCGTGATCATCTTAGGGCAAAACTTGAGAAATAGCAAGCTAATCTTGCAATTACAGATCATAAATCAGGTGAAATCGTAATTAGATTATTTCATTCAACAATGCGTAATGGCCACAAAATCACAATAGCAGATTTAATCTTGTAAGGGTAATCTTCGCGTCATATCAACGCCACAATACAAATCGCTATAACGCCAGGCTTCTCTCATCTCAACGCAATATTTCATTATCGAATGCGAGAGTAAAATGGTGTGATCGAGGGCTAATTGACGAACCTTTCTTGACCGGCGGTGTCCCAAATCTGGGCCTTAACAACCTTGTCGTCGACGCGAATGCTTCTGGTGGCGAACTCGACCCCAATGGTGGATTTGGATTCGCGACTGAACTCATTCTTGGTGAACCTCGAGAGAAGGTTGGATTTGCCGACACCGGAGTCACCGATCAACACAACCTTGAAGAGATAATCGTAATCGTCTTCAGCTCTATACGCCCCCATTGCCCATACACGCTTTTTTTTCTGTCAGGCTAGGGGGAAAATTGAAGGCTAACCAATTTTTGATTGTTTCCACATTTTCTCGGAGATTCAAATGGGCCCCTCCCCTGAATTCTCAAATCTGAATCCTCTATGTGGGGATTTCAGATTTGGGATTCGGACTGTGTCAAACCTACCCAACATTTTAGCTTCTAACCATGCATTTTTAATAACAATGTTATTTTTAACTTTAAATTAATAATTCTTACACCAAACAAACGGGATTCACGTGCTTGTGTGATACTTTCTTATTTCAATCAATAAATACATAAGTTAAGGAATCCAATTTACAAAATTATGATGAGTTCCTTGTGTGTGTATCTTATTACTCATTAATATAAGATTGCTACTTTTTTAATTAACTTTTGGTATCCAGTGTTAATGGAGGTATACATAGATTTAAGTATTATTCACCTTAAATACAAATAATACTTAAATAAAAAAAATACTATAATTCCTAGCATAATTTTTTTTTAACAAGATTCGAATATAGTTATTTAAAAAGTGTGGAGTGCTTCTGCTCGATTAATCCTTACTCCTTCCATTCAAAAATATAAGGCATTTTTAACTGAATTTACCCTTATTATAATAGTTACTTATTTTTCAACTAACCTTATCTTTTCATATTTACCCCTATTAAACACCCTATAATAAATATAAAGTCATTATCAAGAGGGGCAATTTTGAAGAAAAGACAATGATTATATCTCAAAGACTAAAAATATATTACATTTTTAAACATTCAACTCCTCAAAAAGCACTTTATATTTTTGAATGGAAGAAGTATTTTTTATTACTATATTATTTGGTAAGAACAAATATCTTTGGAAAAAAATTGCTTTAATTAGGAAAGCTTCCTTCCTATTAAAAATCCACTCGACTTAAATATAAAGTGGTTAGTACTCACTAGCTAGTATCAAAAATGGATGGTTTGTCACCATAAAAGCAAGGTACTAAAAATTGGATTGAATTGATCACTAAATCGATCGAGCCACCAGGTCATAAGTTAATAGTTCAATCGAAGTTAAACTTAGGGCCAACTCAAAAGGCAAACCTATCATGATTAAAAGAACACTATTTAAATAAAAAGACATTAATTATGAAAAATTCAACCAAATCCAAGATTAATATCTAATACAAGGTATAAATACAAAATAATTATAGAAATACAACTATTCAAAAGTCTAATAATAATAGAATACAACATTCTTAATATTCTTCCTTACAATTACAACCCTTCAATAATTAAAAATTCTAAAACTAATAATTACCAACACCAAATTCATTATTAACTTCATTCAAATCTCTAGGCACTGAAGCATTAGGAGTTGAATGAGAAAAACTAAAACCATTAGCAATATTATCAAGCAATGGGGGCTACGAAACATTCATATGTTCATTACCTACAACAAACAAGAATTAATACTAATGAATGTGTGAAAAAATTGACAGAATTATAATATTATATACTTGTATTAGAAACGTGATAGTAAATTTAAACCTTTAGAATTCATCTCAAGAATTGATAGAGCATCCATGATTTCATCCAATAGGGATTCAAGACTCAGAGGACCCTCTATTATTCAAAGGCCAAGACTTAAAGATTGAATTCATTTTCTAAATTATTTTTTAGTCTTTTTTTTAATTTTTAAAGTTAAGTTAAAAAAATTAAAAAACTGCCCAAAAAAGAGTTTTTTAGAGTTTTTTTGGAGGTTTTGGCAAAAACAAAAGTGACCCAATCAATCCAACATGCCCGTTGAGTCGCCCTGAGGTGGCCGGGTTAATCTAGGTCATTGCTAGATAGACTAAATTAGCTAGAAACTTGAACCGACGGAGAGGTCGGTTCATGGGTCAACCCACATGGTTCTGGTTTCCATTCTATAGTGTGGGAGATGTATTATATAATTAGTGATATTTGAAATCGTGTTAATAAAAAATCCACACATTATTAGTCTTGGACCTATTAAAAAGTAGGATGAAATAAAAAAAATAATTCCTTTATTTCTATTTATATGATAGAGAAAAAAATTCTTTTTATATATATAAGTTATATTAATTAATTTTTTTCACAAATTTTTTTAAAAATATTATTAAAATATATATATTTAATAAATATTTTCTCTAGTTTTATTTATAAAACATGTTTTAGAAAGTTTATTTAATTTCATTTATAAGTCACAATTATATCTTTTTAAATAATATTTAAAATATATTTTTAAAATCACCCTTAATGAGAGAGAAAAAATAACGTGGTATTACTTTTTAAATTTATTGTATAGAAATATATTTAAAATTTTACATACTTTTATTTTTTTATATTGATATTGATAATGTTAATAGAAATAATTTATAAAAAAATTTATTAAATTTTTAGGCATAATTAATAAATTTTAAATTTTTTTATTATAATAAAATATATTACAAATAATTTATAAATAAGAATGGAGCAATAAGATTATAATAGTGAAGATGTTTGGATAATTAGTTAATGATGAGCATGATATGGTCACTTTTGTGAACATATTACAATAATCGCCAATACCAAGAAACCCAACAAAAGAACATGAAGGTGACTGTTCCTTTACCTACACCAAAAGCGAAACATGTAAAATGAGTAATTCAACATGCGTGCGTGCGTGTGGTTGATAGTTCAAGCAGAGAAGATCATATAAGAAGATAGTCAAGAAAACTCTGCTTCATCTATCCAAATCAATCGCTCTCGGCCGAGTCAAGTCGACCAGACGCGTCAATCCGAACGCAAAAACTGTTGTCATCGAACAACACGTTATCCACTGTAATATAATATATACTCCATCGTCTAATTCGTCACCTATATATACCCTTTTTTTTTTTTTTTGACCAGCCATCACCTATACATACAGACACACTTTTATGTGCAGTGAATATGTGTATATGTCACCTTCTAGGGGTCAACGAGACAACACTTTCTTTCATCGCCAACTTCTATCCGATCGCTCCTCCTCGGAGCAGTAAAGCCACGCTTCGACATGATTATTCTCACAGACAACATGGGCTTTCATTATTAAATGACTTACAGTGAGTGGGGTTTCTTCTCCATACAGAAATCCACATCCGTACACGCTAGTTTTGGATTAAAGGATATATGTCTAAAAGGTTTCAATTAAATCAAAACATATGGCAGCTGTTTTTTTAATGTGCCCTGGATATCTCAATGGTTGAATCTATACTCAAATACTCGGAAGATTTATAACTGGATATTTGGATGGTTCGTGTTTTTTTAATTTTTCTTAGTACTTGCAGTTACTATAGTCAGGTACTTTATTATTTTCCGCGCATAAAATTCGCATCCGGTAGATATAAATACGGATCGATGCCACATAAGCTTTACATGTCTGCAACGTTATGGCAGAAAGCAACCTAGGGTTGGCAATCAGGTCAAAAAAGCCCAGAGCTGGCATCATACTACAAGACAAATATGAAATATCAATGAATAGTACTGACTTCAAATGAATATTATATATAGCAAGCTGCAACCCCAAACCAGGCAGAAAATGAGAAAATTATACCTTACATATTTAAAGCAAATGTTTTTTTCCCAACACATACACGTACATATCATTTTAGAATGATTAAGTTGAAGTTCTCACAATACATAAAATTAAATATCTCATGTTTATTGATAACTAATTATCAATAAATCTTATGATATTTAATTATATTGGAAGAGATTTTGTTATACTTTTTTTTTTTAAAGAAAAATACACACTGCTTTTGGTTTTCTAGTAGCAAGGTAATACTGCATCTTCACTGGTCATTATTGTCATCCCCATAGAGCAACTCAAAGTCTCAAACCCTAACACACAGGGACACGTACGTACAAAAAGATCGAGATCGAACACAGTTCATATAGGACAGGAAGAGAGAGAACACCACATCTAATTAAATCCCATTTTCTCCTCCAAATATTTCTTCCTTCCAAATCTGCAAGGTGAGAGAATGAAGAAACGCAAAAAAGAAAATTTCAACAGCCCTTAACTTATGAGACAGCCAAATATAACAAGAAAAGGAGTTTCACAATAACGTGCGCACCAGATAATAAAATGCGCCGTGCTGGAGAGGCTGGACAGTGATGCCCCATTCGTCGACTAGCACCGGCTGACCGGAGGCGTGGATGAGCACGGCATCATCGCCGAAGGCCTCCCGCAAGTTGAGGGGTCCCATACCCACTTCAAATGCGACGTCGTTAATGAACACCGTGGATTTCATCGTACCTCCAGGTGGGCCCTCTTCCGTCCCTGCCTCACACCCCAAACCAGATCGTTCCATTAGCCATCAAAATAACCTAACCATGCACACGTTCATACCAACACAAGCAAACAAACTAAATGAAAGACCTTGAATCTGCGAGATGGGTGTTGGGACAGTAGTGTGAGTGGCCGGAAGGTGTTGTGGGATTTGCATAACCTTCTCTTGGTCAGTCTTGGAAGGTGAATGGATCATGATTTCGTTCAGCAGAAGACTAGTGCAAGACCCAACATTGATTTGCTGAGCATGATCACGAGGACCTTCAGGTTGAGCCACACCTGATAGTTCAGAAAGGCAAAACCCTTGTGTAGTATTAGGAACAGGAATAGCATTAGCCAGAACTCCTCCACTCTGCAGCTGCAAAGGAAAGAAGAAAGGCTGGGGCGGATCAGAAGAAATGGGAACTACAACATCTGAAGGGACGTTAGAGAAGGAATTGATATTATTAGACACTAATCCCTTTGTGGATGGTATTATGATTTCCTTGGGATCAGAGGGATTGGAAAGGTTTTGGGTTTGATGGGCGTTATCAGAAAAGTTTTGGTTTTGGAGGTGACGAAGCTTGTGCTTGGATCTGGATTTACGGTTCTGGAACCAGTAGAAGACATTGGCATCACCGACTTGGCCATACTCTTGAAGTTGGGCTCTGATCTTCCTAATCTCATCTCTTGGAGGGTTCACCATCCCTGAGTTGAAGATGGCTTCCAGTATACGAATCTGCTCTGGTTTTGGGTTCCATCTCGGCTTTGGCTCTGCACTCCTCTCCTCTTCAACTCCTACTACAGACCCAAATGTGTACATAAATGTAAGTTAAATTAATTTGGAAGCTTATCAATTATCATATATTAAATATTAACAGTGTTAAACTTGATTACAAACCTGATGTGTAAGTGGTTCTGTGGCAGCTTGAAGGTGAGATTAAAGAGGAGGATTTGAAGCTGTCGTGCTTCCATTGATGGTGGTGGAGGGAGTTGCAAGGCTTGGACTTGAACATGCTTGGCCAGTGTCTGTTAGAGTTATTAGAAGAAGCCATGATTGTTGAAGACGATCACCGAACTGAGGTCTGAATATTTAACCCAAAGAGAGAACCTAATCTGTATCAGGAATAGCTTGCCCTTTTGTTCCTCAAGGCTAGCTAATAACTTCCATCATAATCTCTTAGATATATATACTCACTCTTGACTTATCCACCTCTGGCTGTTGTCCTTGATCTATTTTATCAGTTATTTAAGAAGTCACCTATAATTTAAGCAAGTGAAAAATCAGAAACAGGAAAGAGATATATAATTAAATGAAAAGGAGAACGGAGACAAGAAAAAAGTACCAATGCTACCCATTCCCTGCTCTTCCTTTTCAATTACCTTTGCATTAATAGATATCGAGGGAAAAGCAGGTTACTGTAAATTAAAAGTAGAAGGGAATTGCCTCAGGACGAGAAGCAAATAGAGCAAGGAAAGGGAAATATGCTGGGGACTGAATTAGGAATCTTGGCTTCAGAGAGATGGCAGAGAAAGCTGTAATAAAAATGGAAGGAGAAGCTTTTTTCAGAAGAGGGTGGGTTTCTGATGAGTTTGTCTCTCTTTTCTTTTTAACTTCCAGATTCTCGTGTTGCTGGCTTTGCTTAGCTCGTAGGTGTATTAATGGTGGGGGAAGAGGCGGGAAGAGAGAGATTATTCTAATGGAGGAGATTGTTGATGAAGAATAAATAAGGATGGTTTCAAAGTCAAGAAGAGAAGAACGGGGATTTATAAGGTTTGATTGGAAATGGGTAGGAGAGTTAGTAATTGCATGAGACTGAGTTATTTTGAGTTTTGGATTGACTCGAGGGATCTTTATTGATTTGTAACTCTATTAATTAAGCTTTTGCAGAATTTCATAACACCACCGATGAATTAATTCTCTATCTCAATCCAATCCAAGTCAAAGTTAATTAATTAATTAATTAAAGAATCTGAAAACTCACCTCAAAAGTATAGTTCTGACACGCGCGCGTCAACGAGTCTAGATACGCCTCAAGTTAATGTATTTGGACTTTAACCCCCACATACAAACCCTTCACTCTGCCTGAATACATTTGGTGTATATGTATCTTGATTAAGATTTCATTCGATATGATGGTGAAAAAGAACAAGAATTTTTCATTTGATAATGGTAATAGTTAATAAGATAAAAATAAAGAAGATATATAGTGACAAATGATCATAGTATTCCCAAACCAAAATAAAAACTACTGCCTCCTATTCTGAGTACATAAAATCTTTTTAACTAATTTGTAGTGATTTTTTGTTTTGGCATTTTGCTTTGTATATATAATTAATCAACCTAGTATTTTTTTTTTTAATAAATTACAAGTGACTCTCTTTTGTAACGCTTTTGGGTAATGATATAATTCTTACACTAAAAAAATAGTAAGTTATTAGATATTTGAAATTAACATATGCAGAGAATTTGTGATGATTTTTTTAGAAATACTCTTAAAATTTAATTATTAAAATCTAATTCAAAAAATCGAAAAATACCTCAATAAATAAGGTATTAAAGACAAGAAAATTTTAATACGTAAGAGATAAGAAAATGAAACTTCCTATTTAGAATCACACTATAATGCTTGTATTTGATAATTATATTAAAACAAACGCATACATCTAGGTTGACATTAAGGAGAAAATTTGTCTTTTCATATCATTTTCATCTTTTCATCATCCTCAGGGGGCCAATTTGTCTTTTCCCCTTGGCCACCCAATAACATTCCTTCTGCTTTTTGGATGGAATAATCGGAACCATATTTAGCCCATCCCATGGCCATCACCTCCATTTTGTTTCCACCTTATTGGTTATAATTAGTCATAATTTGTCTCATGCTTAACATAAGCCAGACAAGTAGCTTTGTTTTGTCTTTTCTTTTTCCCCTTGACACATTCATGCGTGTCGCAAAGTGCATGTTGTGTGATGTTGATGTCAAACAACACGCGCTGTGCGTGTGAGAGAGAGAGAGTTGGGGGGGGGGGGCTTAATACATGAAGATGGTAAACTGAGTCAAAAGATTGGGAATCAAAAGCATTAATGAATAGCATATCTACAGATTTTGACATATGACGTTCTCTGATCTGTGTTTAGGGGGAGACAGACAGGAAACGAGACAGAAGTGGGACTAAAATCGCATCAAACAAGTTTAGAAACTGAAGTAGGCCTTCCTGAGAACAAGTCCAAACTTGCTCTTCGGCTTCTGCTTTTGGCCCTTTGCCCATAATTCCTTAGTACTTTCACACACTACACAGTTCATAAGTTCACAGTAAAGTGCAAATATTGGGCTTGGGTCATTATCATGAAGACGAATAAATCAGTCCCTTCCGTACGACTAACCCATTCCTTTCTATTCATTCCCCCCTCTGCGACATTATTGGTCTCTTCCTTTCTACTCTACAGCCCCATCCTCTGCTTTGCTCATGCCCACGTTTACATTTATTGTTTCCATGACCTTTCTTTTAATCTTTTCTTTTCTGATTCTCTATTCCTTTTTCTGTTCCTACCGTTTTGTCTGCACCAAAAATGACACAAACATAATCTCTTCAACTCTCTCATTCTTATGTTGCTGCTTGCTAGCTTCTCCCTCCCTCCCTCCCTCCTGGACTACCGCCTCAGTGTTAGTTTGATTTAGTTTGCACATGATATCAATAACTAATGTGTTTGGTGAGAATCTAAAGCAGCATGAGATGGACATGGGTGATGCAGCTTAAGTTGCGCTTTCACTAAATGCTAATGTGCCTGCAATTAATATTCAACATGCAATATATTGAATGCTTAAATTTTGGTGCACGTGACTGCCCCATACATGTGTGTGTGTGTGCGCGCGCGCAATGACTATTTTCTTGGGCATTTCACGAGAGATGGTGTAACTTTTATATTGCCACTGCAAATTTTGCCCTCTCCTTAAACGATGGAAGTGGAAAATTTAAGAAAATATAAGTATCTAATCTTGATCTTAAGTAGATTCATGAGACGAGTTTCCAAAAAGAGAACTTCCAAGTACAGAACAAGAGAAATACAAGCTGCTAGGAACTGCAGGATAACAGTTTAATTTAACTAAGGAGGACTAATCATTATTGAGACGAATTCCTTCCTCAGGCAAATATTCAAAATCACAAGAAATTTTTTTTTTTATATATTTAGAATCACTACCATGATAAACAAAAAAAAAGATAGGGTTTCAAATTTGTTTGTATGGGAGAGTCAAAAAAGCTGAAACAAGAATGAGCAAGTCCTTCTCTTGGGTTGTTTCCGCTTTGGCTTTAATGGCCTCAAAGCGGCCTTGATTGCAGCATCAAAAACTGTCTTCACGTTCTGAAACCAGAAGTATAAGAAAGAATAAAGCAACACTCTTCTTTACAAGTTGAATGCACTGTGTTTTTAAGATGCCTTTACCTGTTGTGTTTTGGAGCTGCATTCTATATATGCTACTGCCCCTATCAGTTTCTTGAGTTCTTCACCCTGTTCATACCAGCCATTTTGAATCCAGAAGAACTCTCAGAGATTTTATATTATATATATATATATATATGAATGAAAGTTTTGGAGATGTCACATGCCTGGGCAGTGGTTATTGGAGTGGCTCTGGATGATCCTTCAGATATT
Organism: Prosopis cineraria; assembly: GCF_029017545.1. Taxonomy (NCBI): domain Eukaryota; kingdom Viridiplantae; phylum Streptophyta; class Magnoliopsida; order Fabales; family Fabaceae; genus Prosopis; species Prosopis cineraria. The sequence continues at coordinate 2,280 of NW_026557145.1, read as the reverse complement.
GCTTGTCATCTCGCAAATCTATGGGCAAAAGTAGAAGGAAAATCAGTATAAGTTTTGAAGGCAATGAGTTGAAGAAAAGTGTTACAAGATTTCGATCGGGTATAGGTTTATCCTTCACTTCCTCTGTTTCTGCCATGGGGTATAACTGGGATAATTCAGAAAGAAAAATTGTGTTTGCACTGTACTAAACATAGTGCTATTATTCTTAATTACTGGATATCACCAGCTATTAGTTTTACCTTGTTAGTTCTTTTATGTATATATTCCATGTCTACACTTTTGTGACAAAGTATTGGCTTATAGAATCCCAAATATGAGGTATTTCAATGTCTGTACTTTTGGACCAAGACTTTTTGAAATTCTTATGTGATATTTAATGCATATGGGGGAAATGTTTTGTTCTGCTGGGAGGTGAAACAGAACAATATCATCACTGTATAATTACTATTGCTTACTTTGGTGAAACCATCTTACCTAGTTTTGTTCCAACTAGCACAACAGGCACATTTGGAGCATAATGTTGCAGCTCAGGTATCCACTGTCAGTCAAAGGATCCAACAAACACCATCAAGACAGTAAAAGTAAAATTGTTGGTGATAGTAATCTGAGAAGAAACATAATTATTTTACAGAAGAAGTGGTTAGAGACTTGTAAATAGAGAGAAGGAGAAGAAAAGGAAAGGGAATTGAAAAAAAACCTTCTTGGAAATGTTCTCATAACTGGCTTTGCTTGTGAGAGAGAAACACAGTAGAAACAGATCAGCTCCTCTGTAACTCAAAGGCCTTAGCCTGTTTGTAATCTTCTTGCCCTGTAAAAATCATAAACTTTGACAATCACCATTCACCATCATGTAATAGAATTCATCCAATTTTCAGAGCCATCTCAGAAACCTACCTGCAGTGTCCCATAAGCCAAGATTCACAGAACTACCACCATCCACCATCACAAGCACTGAAGTTATCAAACACGTTGGAAACGTAATCCTACCAATAAAAATAAAAACCACTAGTCAGCTTCATTACTGGCTCTTTCAAGTTTCAAATCTGATTCACTTGCATATTGAGACACACAAAACTAAGGAAACATACTGTTGGGAAGGTGTTGTTGCTGGTGTAGGATATAAGCATGCAGGTTTTCCCCACAGCTCCATCTCCAAACTGTACACACTTGATAAATCTGGTAGTGATCATTGTCTTATCTTCTTCTTCCTCTCTTATGATCCTGAATGAGAAAAAAATGCAGTGTACTTAATGGAGAGTTAGAATACTAAAATGCTCTGAATATTTGGATGTGAAAGAAGTGGAAGGAGAGTCTTAAGTCTTAAACAAGCCAGCAAGTGTTTCCTCTAATGATGGCACTAACGTGTAAAGCTTGTGTTTTCTTCAAGTGCAAGGACAATAACAGAGAGGCTAACAAGAGAAAGTAGGTATGGAGATGGTGTTAGTGGTTTAAGTGTGTGAGAAGCGAGGGAAAGGATGATGAAAAGCTAGACATTTGCTTTTAAACCAATACGCTATGATGAATTTAAACAGTAAAATTAAGTGTGATTTGATGCAGAGAGTCAAGATGTTAATTGTGATATATCATGTGTGAATTAGTTTGGCCCATATAAATTAGTTGGGGTGGTTAGAAAAAAAAAAAAAACAAATGGCTATGGGATGTCCCCAAGTGTTGTAGTTCTTGTAGGTACTTAACTTCTTACGTATTAAAGATTGAAGAATCAGACATGATTTTCTTTCTTCTTCTTTTTTTCATCCACGTGTATCTTCCTCATAAAAGCTATCATATTTAATCACGTCTAAAGTATTATTATACATACTAAATGTGTGCATTTCTTTCGACAATATAAAAACTTTCATTCACCTTGTGAAGGCTAACCCTTTTAATAGATCAAATTTCATTAATTGAATTTTTTTTTTTTTTCATTTCCAAACTAAGGAGGGTGGTTGCCGGTAGGACTATTTTGGCAAATAAAAAAGCAATATACCTATATCAGGGCTTTAACAGTAGGCCATCACTTTGAAGGGGAAAAAAAAAATCACCCGAAAATGATTTTTTGATGCCTCGTTCTGGAAGGGCATTTGTGACCCTTCAGTTTGGAATGTAAATGCAATTTTGTCATTAAATATGCTTTTAATTGGTTGCTATCAGTAATGATTTTTCCTTCCATGTGTAATCTTACACCAAAATTAGGGCAGGTTCATGGCTCAAATCATTGGATTGAAATCCTTGAAGTTAATATTAATGAATTTTGTAACGTTTTCCTCTTTCAAAAAGGAA
>NW_026557144.1:0-27467 GCF_029017545.1 Prosopis cineraria | reverse complement strand
ATGTGTAACACACCAAAATTTTTTTTTTAAATAATTAACTCAACCATAGTTGCGGTTACAGCCACCCAACACATTTTATATCAATAATTTTGATATAAAATATTTTATAATTGCTTCAACCACACACTATAAACATTTCAGATAAATTTTTACCTCCCACATGCCATTAGGCTAAATCACATTTGTCCATCCTTATACTCCCAACAAGTAAACTAAATCACATTTGTCATCCTTATACTCCCAACAAGTAAAATAAGCCAATTAGTCATTTTCAAACACAAGCAGTTATTTGCCTTATAATCATGCCATTTTAACCAATCCAAAGTAAACCAAATATTAAAATTACAGTCATCCAAATTGTACCAAAAATAGAAATAGTTTTGAAAGGCATGATTACATTTATATATTCATATAATTGACAATAAACATAAAAAAGTCCTAATATTGGCAATATAACACATTATAAATCATAAATTAATACCCAAAGAGACAGTGGATCTATACCACTAAGCCTCTGGGACTCCTCCACGTGTCACTTGGCTCTTCTCCTGAAAATTGTTAACCACATAATGAGACTCAAAAGTCCCAGTAACCAAAGCCAATTTATGATAGTGTATACAAACAGTTAAGTGTGTGCTTACTAAGTGAGAATTAAAAATAATATAATTCAACAAATATATGAAATATTACAATACACACAACAACCATCCTATATCCCTCCATTAATCTCGAGCCGTAGCCCTCACTCGGTGCTAAATTACCGGCCAAAGGTAGATTAGCCCGAGCCCTTACAAACCACCTATTGAGCTCCAATAGGGGCATACCACGTGGCACATAAATACAACAATAATAGCAAATCTCCCAACACCTCCCACAATAATCAAATAAATTTATAATAATATTGCACAATTATATAATATTACAAAATTTATAATTTTCTTAATAATCACCCAATTAACAAGGAAGTAACACTAATCACAAATTAAAAGCATGGTTACCTTGTGGCTTTTTCAATAAATTATTCCTTAAAATTTCTCTCTCACCACAATCTTCACCAGTAATACAATCTACAAATACATATTATTTATAATAATTAGTTTTAATTTTGAAACTAATAAAATAATTCTAATAATAGAATTAAAAATATAACATAATTCCTAATCTCAATCTTAATACAAATCTATAGTTAATACTATTAAGTAAAATTTTTAACTCCTCTTTAATTATCAATAAACATTAATAATCTAAAAATCAACTTCTAAACTAATTTCTATTATCAAAATTTTTTTTTATTTTATAAATTCGCACCTAAAATACTCAAAAATTAAAAATTGAGTCTCTAGCTTAGAATCAATCCTATAGCCATAATAATTCATTTTCATCCCAAATAATCATCTAAACCTCCATAAATCAACATATATTTTCAGATCTAGTCTTAGAATTTTGATCCATAAGCCACAAATTCAAAGATCACCAATAAATTTATACTCTAGAATATTTATTATACTACTAACAACCTCAAAAACCATATTTATTCAACATAAATTCATCCTTTCCAGATTTTAATTTTCTACCTCTACAAACTCAGAAACCAAAGAAAAAGGATGACTAAGAAAAATTTTAGAACACTTACTTAGTTTTGAAAAGCTTAAAATCACACACCCTAAATATCCTATTAAAAACTCTTACCTTAAAAACCCAGCACCGGTGAATTTGGCTCACAGATGCTCTCTCTGCCGAAGCTCACGCACGAAAGAAGGAATGAAGAAATGAAGGAACAGGTGAGTTTTATAAAAAATTCAGTGGGTCCCACATTTTTTTTAATTATTTTCTCTCTCTTCTTCTCTTTTTTTTTTATTATTATTTTTATTATTGTTACTGTTGAGGCGGCGGCGAAGCAAATTCGTTTTCTTCTTCTTCTTCCTTTTTTTTTGCATACCTTTTTTTTTATAATAATAATTTAATAATATTTTTTAATTAATTTTTTTTTAAAAAAATTTAATTTAGAATTATATCCTAAGTTAGATTTAATAATCATCTCCTACTAATTTTCTTACCTCTAAATATTATTTTTTTTAAATTTCTATTAATCCAAATTAACTATTAAAATTTAAATTGGGATATTACAAAATGCCTTAATATCATTACTATATAGATTCACCACTTACTTCAACACTCTAACAACCCTAACTTACTTTCATTCGTAATACTTACACCCATTAGACATAATTACCTTCAACAACTTCATAAAAACCTTATTAAACTCCCTTTAGGGTCAATAAAATCAATCATTACTTCTCAATAATATATTTATTGCCCTTCAACTATTAATTTTGTCTATAATGATGAGCTATGTTTAAGAATGCATACAACCATCAATATTAAGTTTAGACAACTTAAACAACTCTTATTAACTTCATTTGAATCAATAGATTTGAATCCATAGCCCCTATTGTCTGAAAATCAACTCCCTATTATAAACCCTAGCTTAAAAATAATGCAAAGAGGAAGGGGAAGGATGGGGAAGACTTGCCTTAGTGATTAAAAGCTTAAATCCTCCCAAACTTTTCACAATCTTGTGCCCTTGCAGAATATAGCTCATGCTCTTCGTTTCCCTTCTTTTCCTTCTTCTATTTTCTGAAATATGAATGTTCTAATTATAAAAAAATTTGACCATACGTTGTAGCGAATAGCACAAGGAGAGACTTCTTCTGTAACACCCTCTTATCATGGTAGAAAAATTTCTACCATGATACATCCAAGACAATATACCACAGGTCTTAAAATATCTCAAAAAAAAAAACAATCAGAACCATGAGGGACAGACAGGATCCTCATGGCATGATATTTAAATCAGGTCATGAATCAAGAGGGACAGATATAATCCTCTTGGTCATATAAATACTTTAATAAAAAGGATTAGAGTTTACATGCTTCACAAAGAAGAAGATATGTCCTAAGTTGGCACAAGATACATTGTATAATCCAAAATAAGAGGCAACGTAAAAGATGGTGTCTCATACATCATAGTTACACCTCTGGTGCTTTCTCGGCCGGACTCGCTCCTGTAAAAATGTTAACCACGGGGAATGAGACTTAAAAGTCCCAGTAACCAAAAATTAATATGTAATGATGCATGCGGATGTAACTAATCATGCGATTGCTAAGTGGGCACACAAAACATTTAACCGAACAATACTTTCAAACAAACTGAACAAGTATTTAATTTGCATGACTGCACCTTATATCCTCCTTTCGCCATGCTCGGACGCCAAATCACCCGGCCAAAGGTGAGTTGGACCAAGCGACACGCCACTCATTGGGTCCAATGAGGGCTTACCACGTGGTAATAATTAACCGAACAGAAATTCCCATTAACACCATACATTAAAATACCCTGACAAGTCATGCATCATTCAAATATCCAAACAGAAATATATCCGAACAATAATATCTCATCATGATAAACAAAAATAAATTTTTAACCCACTTGGCAATGATTTCACATAAGTATATAACAGTATTTATTTTCAATAATTCATAATTTTTCCAAACAACAAAACAACACATAACCATTCACAAACACACCATCACAACACATTAATAATGGTTACCTTGTGTCTTGAATAACAAGTTCCCCTTCACAACTCCTCTTTCACCACTATCTTTGTCAACACAATCTACATAGTTATTTCATAATACTATGTATTAATTTTACATTAAAATACATAACTCTAATTTAAAGAGTTAGAAAGCCTTAGATCTATAATCCATATTAACACTAATTTAAGATTTATGCCTCATTTAACTTCTCAAATTCTTTTCTAAAATTCTCGTACCCTAATAAACTATTTTTAAGCCTCAAATTACTTCTAGTATCACAATTTCATCCTTCTATATTCTAAAAATTCGCCTAAAAATAAATTAAAAATTTTAGAATTATCCTGAAACCTCAAATCACCTTTCTATAACCTCAAAAATACCTATTCATACTTAAATAAATATTTAATAATCAGAGGTTCATCCCTACATCTCAGATTCCACATAAATTCGACCATATAGATCTAGATTTCAACTCAAAAATTCTTAAACATGAGTTTCAACCTCAAGAAAGTATTCTATAATATTTATTATATCCCTAAGAGTTTTAACCTATATTTTTAATCTATCATATCATCAGATTAACTATCCTATAGAAAAAAAAATCCTAATCAGAATATTTACTCTATCCTATAAAATAATCATATCACTAGAAAGCTAATATTATTTAGAAAATAACTATAAAATTAATTTTATAATTAAATAAATTTTTAAATGCTAATCTAAACAGGAAAGTTAGAACATACCTGAAGAAAAAAAAATAATCTCCCCTTGCGAGAAAACGCCGAGCAACGTGAGAGGAAGAGAGAAAAATAATATAAAAATGGGATTGTGAGTCCCAAAATTATATTAAAAAAAAACTATAGGTTTGAATTTAATTATTCAAACCTTTGGGCCAAAAGTTACAATTTTCTCTAATTGCATCTTAGCCTCTCATGCTTCCTAATGCACACACCCCCTCCTTTTATACATGAAGGCACCTCTTCTCTTCCCTCATCTAACCAATGTGGGACTTAGAAACAACAACCTTCCACCCCCTTTTTTTTGTTCCTTCTACCTTCTCTTTTTTTTTCAACACATACATAAAAAAAAATTATTTATGTATTATATCTTAACTAAATATTGCTTATGTGGTTTAAATTTAAATTTTAAATTCATAATTAAATACCTAACCATAATATTATTTCTAAATAACCTCAAATAATATAAATTCCTATTATTATCATTTTTTTCTCAAAACCTAAATTCCACAATTTCTTTATTATATAAAAAAATCAGGATGTTACATTTTCTTGTTTTGTGATGCATTGTGACTTGTGCATCGCATGTCGTAGCACGTGGTACAATAAGAGGACCCTTATGTTTTCTTCTTCTTTTAAAGCCTAGGTGGCTAAATTCTGCTCCAGATCCTAATCCCCAAACTACAACCACAAGCTAAAAAACTCATTAGCCTTATCTAACTGTCCTTTAACCCAACTCTAATTAGTTAAACTTGATTTATTCTTTTGTTAATTAAGGGGTTAAAATGCAAGATGTTATAGCTTTATTGCATGGAATAGATGCTTAGATTACCCTTTGACACTTGCAGAGTCATACATAGAATCAATCATCCTAGACAAATTTATTGAATATGTGTAGAGGTGCTTGAGAAGTGGCTTCTCAGTGACATTGCTACAATCTCATCAATTGAAGATGCAAGCCTCCACTTTTTCTATCTTAGTTCCATTTTAGACTTTGGAAGTTCGTTGTTCTCACTTCTAAACATGACATAAGCTTGATTCCTTCTCTTTTCAAGCCTTTTAGTGCTCCTGATGTAAATTTCACCACCCCCATCATCATACCATTCTATTTGTGCTTAATTTCTTGACTTGTTCAAATAATGAGATTATATATGCTTTTGAATATTTATTTTTGCCACAATATTGCATTCTACCTAAGAACTGAAGTTTCAAGAAAATTTAAGGGGGGTTTAGAGAGAAATCTACTTGATGACCTATTATAACTATGAACAACTTCATGTAAGGAAAATGAACAACTTTAATATGGGGCAATGAACAATTTGTTTTACTATAATTACAATACTCGGAATAAAATTAAGATTCATCAATGACACAAACAATTATTGTAGGTCAATGAACAATTTCATGTAGGGAAATAAAAAACTCATTTTATCATGATTACAACACGAAATAAAATCAATATTCAATAATGGCACAGTTTTATTCTTAATTATGTTTTTTGTATCTTTTATCAACCTCCACTTTTTGATTAAAAAAATAATAGCACAGACAATTCCTATAAGTTAATGAACAATTTCATGCAAGAAAATAAATAACTTCAATAAATAATTAAAAAAAATGGGAGACAATGAGATAATTTTATACTGTATTTTAATTTCACTTTAATACCCTTAGTTTGAAGTGAATTTTTGAAGGTTAAGGAATCTTCTTTTTCATTAAGCATGGTCAAGAGGTCTTAAATGAAATTTTCCTAAACATTTTCATTGTCAACAGAGCCAATTCTTGATACTTACAAAAAAAAAAATCTTAATTGCTAATAAACAAAAAAAAAATTATGATCCATAAATTTAATTTTAGGATTTTGCGGTTATCAATTTTCATTACTTATTTGTTCAAGTCTTTAATTGTGATTTTCCCTTCCAAAATCTCGTGACCCTGGTCGCTCATTTAATGCTTTCGAGTAACAGATCAGGTCGCTATATGATATTATCCACTGCTGCTATAGTTTTTATTTTAGTTGATAAGTTAAGCTCCAATTGAGTATGAAGAACTCTTCCAACCTTTTTTTTTAATTACACGCAAGTTTTATTTTGAAATTTTCCAAATCAGGTCGCTATATGATATTATCCTTTCGATTTGAGTGAGTTGAAATATGTCATTAAAAAAAAAAAGGAACGAGAAAGACAAGTACTCATAAGTAAGGGTGTTCATGGGATGAGATGAAACCGAAACACCTTTATCATATGTTCTATCTCGAAAAAAAAAATTGGGATTGAATTTCTATCCTGTGTCTCGTCTCATTCCGTTTCATTATGAATTGAAACGGGACCAAGACGAGATTGAGATATCCCACAGTTCAATAAGTTCGATAATGTCGGAGAAAAATCTAGATAATAACATTCATTAAAATTTTAAATCATATAATTTATTAAGTTTTAAATCAAAACAACACAATTACATAAATTATCACAATTTAAAATTAATTATTAAATTACATTAATCACAACTACACATTATGATAGCAATTACAAGTGATCTCTGGGTTATAAGAGTAGCAACAACAAGTAAGTCAAGTATAACATCAAATTATTGTTCTTCTACTTTAGCTGAGATATACTAGGCTAATTAATATTTCAAAAATAAAATAAGAAATGCGATATAAATAAAAATTTATCAAATAGATATATATATATATATATATATAAATTGTATTAATATAATTAATATATTATAAAGGAAAATATTGTCCTATTCATTCTATGTCATTAAAATTATTAATATAAAAAACTTTAATTTTATATAAGAATTGCAAGCATTAAAATTATAATTGATATAATTAATAAAGTATAAATTATATTAATATATTTAATATATTTTAAAATAAAAATTATATATATCATATTTGGGACGGGACGTGACGGGATATTCCGATAGTAATCCCATGTCTCGTCCTAAACTCCTTTCCTAACTCATCTCATAAAGTCTCATCTCGATTGTTTTCGGGTTGGGATGAGACCCATCCTGATATGATTGAGATGATATCGGGCTAATCAAGATGGGTACAAATCAAACAACCTTACTCATAAGTAACAACTGATAGTACAAGTAGAATTAAATTCACAACTTTTTAATTAAAAAAAATTTACATATCACTATATTATAAAGACATTGATCGTTGAAATATTTTTAAATACAAAAAAATAGGACATATTTTATGTACATTTAGATAGGCTAAACATATTTTTACCCAAAAAAAAAAGGGTAGGCCAAACATATCAGTCAAATAAAAAGATAGGATAAAGTTAAAAATCTGGAGAAAACTTCACCCCAAATTTCTTAGCTAGTAAATCCAAAGCTATTTTTCACGTTTGACAATAGAAAAATTAACTGTGTGATTCCTGTAATTTTGAGTTAGTTTTTACAATTTTGACTTTTTAATATTTAATTTTTAATTTGGTGCAATCAATTTTTAAAATTGTAATTTCTACATTTTGAAAAATAAATTTATAAGTACTAAAGTCATTTTTTAAAAAATAAATTGTTAGATCAAATTTTTAACGATTTAGATTTAATATTTAATAAGATTATTATTTAAATTTTATATGAAATATATAAATAACTTGAAACTATCCAAATTTAATTTAAATAATTTAAAATTATAATATTTTATTTATGTATTTTATTGAAATTTAAATTTAAACAAATTTAAAAGCTTTGTTATAACGATGATTAAAAAAAAAACATGTCAATAGAAAGTAAGGGAAAAGGAAAATATTCGGATCATTACCATACAAAATGCGGAGCATATTCCGTTATAATGGAATGCGGTTGCGGTCTCCACTCTCCACCGTCATCCGTATCATATTCCCCATAGTGCTGCCGGTGCAGCTGCTTAGTTTTTCGTCGGGATCGAAGGAAAAACAAATCTATGGGGAGAAAATTCTTCGTCGGTGGCAGCTGGAAATGTGTATGTTTCTAATTCCAAGTCCTTTTTTAACCGTCATTGGCATTTTACATTGTTCTCGCTCTACTTTTATTTCGCATCGATGAAATTTGAGAGCGCTTCCTTTACAATCTGTTGATTATTGATTTGCTTCTTGAGGATGAGGAATGGTCACAAATTTGTCCCTTCCGTGCATGCATTTCTTTATATTACTATCAGATTGGTTCTCCGTGAACAGGGGTTCATTCCTGTTTCGGAATCCATCAATGATCTGGGATACTATTTCCTTCCACAGACACCCTTGAGATCCTTCCCTCCGCGATTTGCACGAACAAATTAAGCAGTTCAATGTTCTTTAAGCAATGAGTAATTGATTCCTCAAATTGACTTTGTTGCAGAACGGGACCAACGAAGAGGTGAAGAAGATTGTTACTACTTTGAATGAAGCTCAAATTCCCGGTGAAGATGTTGTAGGTGAGTCTTAATGAGCTTCATACTGGCTTCCTTATTCTTGTTTAGCATGTAATCTGGATCTTAAATGAATTTTCATTTAACTTGTGTAGAGACGGAGCATTTCACTTCAATTTCTGCTGGCCCTTCAACATCTTCTGCCCTATTTTCATTAATCACTAGCCTTCAGGAAAAACGGACCCGAAATTTTAACTGAAAATTAAAGTTGTCTTCAGCGACAGAAGCGGGGGCAAATTGTTCAGTTATCCCCGTTTGCAACTCTCTTTATTTCTTAAATGAGTCCATCCTATTAATGTTGTCATTGTGGCTTACAATTGAATGAACAAGATCTCTTCTTATTATTTTTGCAGAAGTTGTTGTTAGCCCTCCCTTCGTATTCCTCTCTCTCGTAAAAAGTTTGTTACGGCCTGACTTCCATGTCGCAGCACAAAGTTGTTGGGTTCGCAAAGGTGGTGCTTTTACTGGAGAGATTAGGTATGCTATGCATTGTTTCGTTAATTTATTTAAGATTTTTTCCCGTATCAGTAACTATTCTGTAGAACTTTCTTTAGTTTTATTCTCCTTTTACTTCATGTCTTTTGCACTGTGTATGTGCTCTGACCAGACCATTTATCAGCCAGTGACATGTCATTTCTTTCCTTCTCTTTCAATTTTTTGGCCTTGAAGAAATGTCATTTTGATGTCTATCATAATCACAGCGCTGAAATGCTTGTTTATTTGGGTATCCCTTGGGTCATTCTTGGTCACTCGGAACGGAGACAGCTTTTAAATGAATCAAATGAGGTAGAGTGTTCTATTGTTTATGGTCTTTCAGAAATATTTTTCTACACGTTACAATTCTTAGTGTATTGTGCTAATCTACTCCTTAGAGCAACTTGTATTAGCAACCAGACTTAACATTTGTATGTTACTCTGTACCTCTCTGTTGTCTATCACACTTTGTGGGCGATAAAGTTGCATATGCACTTTCTCAAGGTGTGAAAGTTATTGCTTGCATTGGGGAGACTCTTGAACAACGTGAAGCTGGTTCAACAGTGGCTGTTGTTGCTGAGCAAACAACAGCGATTGCAGGTGCCTTTTCTTCCTCACATTCCTTACACAAATTCAACATCCTCAATGTTAATTGCATATTTTTTGTGAGCGAACGTTTTGGCTGTTCTGGTTGCATTAGGAGAGTGGGTCATGGCGTTAGTTTTTGTCAATTTAAGTGTTGAGGGCTGACCTTAATTGTGTTTGCAGCTAAAATATCAAACTGGGATAACGTTGTTTTGGCCTGTGAGCCAGTATGGGCCATTGGGACAGGAAAGGTTGCAACTCCTGCTCAGGCTCAGGAGGTAAGTGTGTCTAAATAACCTTACTCTCAGCACAAGGTATCCTGGTGAAGGAGAATGAGCCCTTAGCTGTACTGCTGCAGAACCCATTTGGTTTAACATTGCTTTGCTGAGTTGGTTTATTGGATGTTTGTTTGTACCAGGTCCATGCCGAATTAAGGAAATGGATTCATAGGAATGTCAGTGCTGAAGTCGCTTCATCTGTCAGAATTATCTATGGAGGTATTCCCAATTGCGACTTAGCATTTATCTTTGTCAGGTATACATGCACGAGCATGCTTTATTCTTGAGTTTTAATTTAAGGCTTTAGAGGAAGCTAAAGAAGAAAATTATCAGATCATACTTTTTTGAGGAAGGCAAAACATAAAAGTTTAGGTTTAAATTGTTTTGCTTTTCCACTTTATCTGCATATCATGGGGTTGTCCCTGCTTATAATAAATTCCGTATTCAATTACCACGTATTAACTGCAGGTTCTGTTAACGGAGCAAACTGTAAAGAATTGGCAGCGCGGCCAGATGTGGATGGTTTTTTGGTTGGAGGTGCTTCTTTGAAGGTGATTTTGTTTTTTTATTGTTATTACTTCCTCTGTTTCAAATTATAAAACACTTTTAAGAAAGATTCAGCGTCCCAAAATTTAAAACACTTTGACAAAAATGAGGTTTCATTGATGACACTTTTTCAATATTACCCTTGTCATGTATTCTCTTTCTTCAATATTCTTTATTAATGGAGTGTTAAATGAAAGGTATTTTTAAAAGGTTATATTTTTTTTTTGAAAAAGTAAGGTTGTAAAGTGTATTTCATAAGTTTTATTAGTATATAAGATTTTGTTTAAAAGTGTTTTATAATTTGGGACGGAGAAAGTATTATATAACATAGTAGTTAACAAAATCATGCACTTTTGATTCTTTATTGGTTTCCTTTTCGTCTATTAATTTCACTGGGATCCCATTTAAATCTTTCATTTTATATTTGGTTCCATGATTGTCCTGGAAATTCATTTGCTTTCCATCTGGTCCATTAACTTGACTTCATGTTCCCTCTCTTCCTTAATTTCATTTTGATCTAATTTGATCTCTTTAACTTCAAAAAACTACCAAAATGTTTTATTTATTTAACATCGTCAAATTAAATACTTCATAGAAAAGTTCATAATTACTTTTTGGTTACTTCAACTCTGGTATTTTCTTTTCAAAAAAAAGTTAAAAATGGCTGTGTTAAAGGGAATAAAATATGCATTTGGGTCATTTTTCGTTTTTATAAGTTGAAATGTCAAATTGTAACATAAATGAAATTAATGAAAGAAAGTAAAACTTAAGATAGAACTAGTATACGTTAGACAAACTAAAGTTTGAACAAGGAAAGTAAAATTATGGAGTGATATTGAAACAGAATTAAGTTAGAAGTGTGTAACTAGGGTAATGATGAGGAGATCAAACGTGTAGTTTATCCTATAAATATATATAATGTTCTTGTGTGTCGGTTTGCATATTCTTTGTGACTGATTATGTTAATACTTTGTGTATATAGCCGGAGTTCATTGACATTATCAAGTCGGCCACTGTGAAGAATTGAATTTTATAATTGAGAACTGATATGTTTTGGAGTTGACTGCTTTGGTTGGCTTATGGTGCTGTGCTCGGAACTTGGCTTTGGTGAACAAAGCATCCATATAATTGCGAATTGGCTTTCGCCTTGATCGTCATGCCATCAAATGGGTTTCGTTCAATGTCTCGTGTTTCGTTGTGCAAAAACTCTGGAGTATTTACTATTTAGTAGTCATCTCATAAAATTTTCTAACACTAATTTTCTGTTTTACCCTTCATTAAATGTTGAAAGAGAGAATATGTTATTAAAATATATATATATATATATATTTAAAGTAGTAAAGTTAAAAACTTATTAAATTTTAAGATAAAAGTTAAAAAATTTTAAAGTTTTTTTTGTTTCAGTGAAACATGTTGAAAATAACTTATAAATAAGATTAAAAAAGTAATTATTTGCCTCAACTTTGTTTATGATGCCATGCCCATGATCAAGTGACAGTGAGCATAGCGGTTTACTGGTATTGGGCCGAATTTTGTCTTGTTGAGTGTATCCCATAGTGCTGGGATGAGAATTCCTAATAAATTTTCAGGACTTGTTTTTTTTTTTTCCTTTTTAATTTGGGGTCGGGGTTGTGATTGAGGAAGGCATGAATGTGATTGGGGTTTGGGAACGAGGGAGGGGCACGAATGCTGTGTGGGTGTTATGGAGGTTGATTGATTTATTAAATCATGGCTTAGACAACTAATCAATGCCATTAAATTTGATGGAATCTCTCGGTGGCAGTAATCATTTTAAGTCGGCAAAGCTACCCCGGAGGACGTGTGTATATTTATAAATTCTGGAATAGGACAATTGTGCGGCGAAGGATAAGAAGCAAACATGTAGATGAAATGACATTGAAATTTAAAGTAGGAGATCATAACTATTTTTGGAGCGGCACAGGCCTGTGAAAATTAAATGAAGGAGGCTTCCCAACGTGATCGAACTCGAGAAAGGAGGTTGTGGTGCGTTGTCCATGTCCGTGCCTGTCTTCTCTTGCTTTAAATAAATGGGTCCTCTTCAATTTATTGCACATTCCAATCACCCCCTCCCCTCCCATCCAAATCCAACCTCCTCCTCTCTGATTACTTTCCGTTCCTTTTGCACACGCATTGAGACTTGGGGAAGAGCATCCCATGATAAATTGTAACCCATGCCACTATATGTATATAATAACATGAAAAAAAAAAAACATATATATGTATGCACGTACAGCGAGCCGCGGAAGAATTTGCTGTGCTTTTATATCCGCCCTTGTTATCTTGAAGTTGATTGGGATAGATAAACTCGTTTCAATGATACACAGCCTGTGAATATTATTAATTCCATAATTCACGGATTCGTTTTTCCTTCGTATATCTGGAAAGTTGAGATCGTGGAAACGGGATCATAATGATCGCACACGTGAAGGGTGAAAAGTATAAAAGGTGAAGTTCCAAAAGATGTTGAAACTTGAAACTTGAGAGGCATAGGCGTGGCCTTAGCGTTTCACTTGAGGGTTTTTGGTTTCCCCTGCTGGCTGAATATCATTACAAATAGCCAACAAGCGGTGCCTATATTTCCATCGTATGTGAGATAAGTGCATCCAATCCACTCCCACCAGCGCTGTAACATCACGCTCTCCCACGTCCTCACAACACTGCTTCTCAAGTGCCCAATCACAACCACGTAAAAGTGCCGCTTTTCAACGTTTTCGTCAAGAACTTCATCCCCAGACTCTCAGTTTCAATTACTTTATTTCTTTTAGTATCTCTGAATTCTGGTGAGATGGAGGCCTTATGGACTGGGTGATAAATAAGAATCAGAGGCTCCAGGATGCATCCTGAAATTCCAGAGGACTCCAACGGCATGAATTGGTCCCACCAGAGCTGTGTTTAACTTCAACTTGTTATATATTGGAATGAAAAAATTAATCTTTTAATTTTTTAACTTTTAAGTCACACGTAACTTAATCCCTCAACTATGATTCACTGTGACCCAATCTCTCAACTATGACTCGCCTAAGACTCAATCCCTCAACTTTTGAATCACTTACAAATTAGTCCATTAACTTTTGTTAATTTTTTTTTCATGTTAACTTATATCTCACATCAATGAGCAAGAGGAGAGTATTTTAAAATAATATATTAGTATTTTTTTATCCCTCTTATTTTATAAAAAAAATTTAAAAAAAATTAAAAATAAGGACCGAGTTATATGTAAATTAAAAATTGAGAGACTGAGTTACAATGAGTTATAATTAAAGGATTGAGTCATAGCAAGTCATAATTAAAGGATTGAGTTATAAGTGAATTAAAAGTTAAAGGATTAAAAAATTAATTTTTTCTATTGCAATTTGGATCCCTCTTCTTCTTGAGAGAGTGCATGTCTCCGTTTCTATGTGCGGAGCTCCATGTTTCCTGCTGACCAAACACACAAATTACATGTCTTCGGAATACATCTCACTGGCCAAATTTTATGTCCCTCAGCCTCACTTTAAGTTCAGGTTCAAGATCATGTTGTCTTGTTCTGTCTTCCATTTCAGGAATAATATTACAACGTCCGGAAAAATTGATATACTAATAAAACACGGATGTTAGCGCTTTTAAAGTTCGTGGATCTGTAGCATGCTTTTTGAGCAGACTCATTTTACAAGTTCCAGATGCAAATTCACTGGATCATAGACATGCAAGATAATGATAGTTGAAAAATGCATGGCCACGTTTATGTGCTTTGACTTGACGCGAGAGTTGACTGTTTTGTAAAACCAGGAATGTGAGAGAGAGAGAGAGAGAGGAGGGAGCATCAAGCATGGAATTGTAATTATTTTTTTTTTGGATCAAGCATGGGATTGAAATTATACGTACATTACAAGCTAATATTTGGTAATAAACTAATAATATTTTTTTTTAGCATCGAGAAAACAAATTAAAGAATGTGCACCCATGGTAGTTTTTTCAGAAATCAAATGAATTTAGTGGCAGCGTGTGACGAAGAGAGCAGAATTCACCTCCCATCAATACAGCTTGAAGCGGGACCATCATAACAAGGACGGGTCCATCCCAGCATGAATGCATCACCCTTTTATTTTGTTGAGCTCCAAGTCTAACCTGCTCAGCTTGCCCTCTCTAATACTTCCTCTCCCCCAACGGCTTCTTCATCCTGATAAAGGTTCGTCTCTTCAATTCTTGCCATTTTCTTCTCTGTTTTCTCTTCTTTCTCTTCCCATCTGCTATTCACGTGCTTTGCTTTTT
Organism: Prosopis cineraria; assembly: GCF_029017545.1. Lineage (NCBI taxonomy): Eukaryota > Viridiplantae > Streptophyta > Magnoliopsida > Fabales > Fabaceae > Prosopis > Prosopis cineraria. Next base: position 12,561 of record NW_026557144.1, on the reverse strand, counting down.
GTAATATATAGTCGACCGGGGAACGGATTAACTAACTCTCGTTTCTGGCATGGGTGGTTGTTTGAGCGCCCAAATTAAAGCAGAAAGCCCATGCAACTCAGGTATTCCTCATATACACTTCAGTTTGACGCATGTACATGTGTGTTGGCTCCCTGTTGCCTGTTTAACTTTTTGAAATTTACACTCACCCAAACGGCTAAACCCTTATTGTACGTCATACAATCTGAGCTTTTTCCTTCCCCCTGGGACTGAATTTTTTCTGCAAAATTCTCCTCCTCTCTCCGATCGCTTTTAATCTTCCTTCCTGGAACCTTTTGTTTTCCTGCTCCGCGGTTCCCGTTCAACAAGGGATGAAATTGGGTGACTCTGCTAAAAATTCTGTCCATGAATTCTGGAGAACATTCGTTAATCAATGATTTTTATCCAGTGATAATCCTTTAAGGCTCTGTCTCTGTTCTCCACTAATGGACCAATGTGATTTTTACCCTTCTATGAACTTCAAGATCCAAGCGAATAACTCAAGATGTATAATTTTTATTTGCAGGGTTAAATTCAAAGTACGCGAGCACTGACGGAAAGGATGCTAACAGCACAGGGAGCAAGGCGTCGGCAGTGTCAGTTCCTCAGACTCCAAGGAGCGAGGGAGAGATCTTGCAGTCATCCAATTTAAAAAGCTTCACTTTAGCAGAAATGAAGACGGCCACCAGAAATTTCCGTACTGATAGCGTGTTAGGAGAAGGTGGCTTTGGATCGGTGTACAAAGGATGGATCGATGAGCACTCTTTGATTCCTGCCAAACCCGGGACTGGCATGGTTATTGCTGTCAAAAGACTTAATCAAGATGGTTTCCAAGGTCACAAGGAGTGGTTGGTGAGTTCCACTGCTCTGCTTTTGCTTTTTATTTGAGAAAAAGGAGGAAGTACAGGACTAACTAATGATAAAAATGAAGGTAGGGAAGCTTAGCAGTCTGTTCACACCGGTAAACAAGTTCCTCTGTTTTTGGTTGTGTTCCAGGCCGAAGTGAACTACCTTGGACAGCTCTGTCATCCTCATCTCGTGAAATTGATTGGTTATTGCCTGGAAGATGAACACCGTCTTTTGGCCTACGAATTCATGCCTCGTGGCAGCCTGGAGAATCATTTGTTCAGAAGTAAGGTCTTGCAGTCCCATACTTTGACATGCGTGAACTAAACAGTTTGTGCTTTGACCTCAACGGTACATGTTGTTGCAATTTGTTGTAACAGGAGGTTCATATTTTCAACCTCTCTCTTGGAGCCTCCGGATGAAAGTTGCCCTCGGTGCTGCCAGAGGGCTTGCATTTCTCCACAGCGGCGACATAAAAGTGATATACCGGGATTTCAAGACTTCAAATGTCTTGCTGGATTCCGTACGTGGCCTTCTTTTGACGGAATCGATTTTTATGTGTTTATTCGTTATAGATGGAGTCAATCTTTTGAGTTGTGGCATATCTGAAAATTAACCGCTGCTTGAATTGATGGCAGAAATATAATGCAAAACTTTCTGATTTTGGGCTGGCAAGAGATGGACCAACCGGCGACAAGAGTCACGTCTCCACCAGGGTCATGGGAACCTATGGATACGCAGCTCCTGAATATCTAGCCACAGGTAACAAACAATGTTAGGATCGTGTCACTTAGTTTGTGCTCAGCGATGACAATAACCAAAAGCTACTCCTTGATAATCTAGGCCACCTAACAGCCAAGAGCGACGTGTACAGTTTTGGAGTTGTACTGCTGGAGATGCTATCGGGGCGGCGAGCCGTGGATAAGAACAGGCCATCTGGTCAGCACAATTTGGTGGAATGGGCTAAGCCCTGTTTGGCAAACAAACGAAAGATCTTTCGCATCATGGACAGTCGTCTGGAGGGCGAGTACTCGATCGATGAGGCTCACAAGACAGCAATGCTGGCTCTGCGATGCCTCTCCAGCGAGCCCAAGATCAGGCCTACCATGGATGAGGTTGTCAAAGCTTTGGAGCAGCTCCAAGTCTGCGTTCGTGAAAATGGAAGCCACCGCAACTCTCGGCCTCGTATTCGGAGAAGAAGCGCCGATGACTTTAAAGGCAGGAGGGCTTATCCCAGGCCATCTGCTTCTCCTCTCTATGCTTGACAGCACAGTCTTGTTTCTTAACCTGGATAGATATTGTACATAATCCCTTTTCAGCTGATATGTTCCTGGGCGTTTCCGCTTGAGATCGGCGTATGTATGTATTTTGTATGCTTTCAAGTGTCTGTTAACGAGTCACAGTTACGGATAGTTGGGAAGGTAGGCGATTGCTTTTGTATGATTGATCAAGATAGAAAGTTTCTTTCCGTACATTTTTGCTGGCTTCGTCGATGCATTCCTTCTCGTCAAAAAGGAAACCTTGATAATTTCCAGTGCAGAGGGATATCGCAATTCGTTTTGAGATCTGATAAACAAGAATGTGAGTTATTGGTTGGATGAACACTGAGGTAGTTTAACAATAATCTTGATATCACTGCGAGAGGTTTACAGAATGAAAGGAAAGTTAATATTGTGACCGATTAAAGTTGGCAAGCCACAGCCGCAAAAGGAGTTCATCTCACAGGTGCCGTGACAGTCACGTGGTCTAGGACAGCTGTGTCACCTCAAACCTCGTCCGGAAACAGGACCCCACCCCCACTAGAATACAAAGAACATATTGGAGACTATTGAAAGGCATTGGCTGGACGTGACTGAACGTCCGACGGTCCGGATTGGACCATGATTGTACCATTAGTACAAAACTTCACCACCTAAGTGCTAGCATCTCAAGCTGTACTCTTTGATTTCGTCTTTTTCTGTGCCTTTTTTTCTCCCTTAACTTGCCAATGAAAAATTAAGATAACTCTTGAACAGACCTGTGACTAGGCACGACTTCATCGTGATCAGATCTGGATGTTCACTGGTTTTGTTAGGTGTAAGATTGTGTGACTTTTTACTATACAGTCGTCCCAAAGACGCCTAAAACAGGGAGCAGCAGATAAACTTGCCTTTCCTTCGAGGATCAATAGAAAATCTATATCTATATTTAATTAAAGTTTATACTTTATAAAAAGTCACAATAACCATAAATCAAGAACAGCACAACCTTCCTGAATTTTGCACAAATCATGAGATCCAGTGAGAATATAAATGATCTTAAACCATTCCCTGTAAATTCCAAATCCATTTGACATGAAATTACAGATACAAAACAATGCAAAATTGAACCAGACATGTACGCCTAAACATGTTCACTCAAGAAAGCCCAATTACCAAAAAAATGGGGCTTGCTTCATGATCTGTACATTCAACTATTTAGAATAACAAAATATAAAACTGGAGAAATGTGTTCATTGAAACATCTGCGCCTGACATGGTTGATTTCTCATTGACCGGAATTTATGCGATCACCTAACGTTGCCAGGAGCATAAATGATTGGTTATCACCAAGTTCGTACTAACCCAGGCGCCCAATTTTTCCAATCCAACCTTCTAATAGACTTGTTTCTTAAGCTCATCATTTCTCTGAAGTCCAAGACCTTCTTCAGATAATTATTCCCTTGTTTAGCCGCCCCAGATTCAGCGTCCTCTTCAGTTAACTTCTCTTCTTTTTCTTCTTCACTCACAACAGCTTGAAGAGTGCATTCAAACTGAGAAATTGCATCGTTAATTATGCATCCAAGCATCTCAACCACCTCACTCATTTTAGGACGGGACTTCGGGTGCTTCATAAGACACTTGTTTGCTAGGGTTGCAAGTTTTTGAGCTGATTTAATGCAATATTGTCCTTCAAGTCGTGGGTCTACCAGAAGATGGAACTTTCTAGGGTCAGAAACATAATGTCTTACCCATTCCAAGAGCTTTTGTTCGTTTCTTGGGAGGTTTCTCTCGACAGCTCGTCTCCCGGTGATGAGTTCATAAAGAACTACACCAAAGCTCCAAACATCACTCTTAGCAGTTAACTTACCAGTATGAACATACTCCGGTGCAGCATAACCAATAGTTCCCACAACCTTTGCAAAGAGGAAAGCCCGTTATTAATTCCACATATAGCAGAGCATCATTGTCATGCAGAAGAAAAAAAGCTTTAATCCATCATTATGATTTCACACAAAGGAAAAAATCATCAATGAAAAAGGGTGAAAATGAACTATTCTAATGTGTTCAAGTGAACTACCAGGAGGCAAGTTATTCCATCATTTACATGCAATTTTATAAGATTTTGAAAAGGCAATTTTAGAAGAACAATCTTTAGAACTTTCTCCAGAAGATGGACACTTTCTTACAGATGTTGAAACGTGGCCAAATCCTTCTGCGGGTCCTTGCCTAGCAAGTCCAAAATCAGAAAGCTTTGCATTGAAGTCCACATCCAGCAGGACGTTGGATGTCTTGAAATCCCGAAAAATAAGCTGCACAAATCATAATGTGAATTTAATATCACAATGATTTACCAATGAAAGCTGATGCAGCACGCTATATCCAGGTTAGAAGCCGTCCAGAACAGTAAAAAGAATACAAACATGAAGTACGGGAGGACATTGGTCTTGTCCTTACAGACTTTCAAAGAGCAATGACCAACCACATAGCAATGTTAATGAGACCAGTATGTAGTTTTAATGATTTTGTTAATACAAACCATATGGATCTTGCCTTTCTGAGTCATTTAATGACCGTACTCCTATTTATGGAAATTTGATCATGAAATTTGAAGTTGCTATACATTATGTGGCTACCAACCGTATGAGGTTCAGAAATGCTGTCCACAAATATTTGACACATTAAGAATACTCTCCAAAGCAGGGGGAAAAAATAATTTACCTGAAAATCCATTTCTTCATGCAGATATGCCAATCCACGGGCTGCATCTTGAGCAATTTTTAATCTTGCTATCCATGTGAGTGTTGATGGCACTCGACCCAAAAGATGATCTTCCAAGCTCTTATTCAACATAAGCTCATAAACTAGAAGCCGCTGAATCCCCCTTTCATCATCTTCAGCGCAATATCCCAGTAACTTCACGAGATTTGGATGCTTGATTACACCCAACAAGTTTACTTCATTGATCCATTCCCTGTGCCCCTGAAGACAAGAAATGCAAGTATATTCTGTATTCCAAGAAGAGATGAAACTATGAAAACTTGAGCTTCTCCACCAAAGGTGCATCTTGAGATTTGTGTTGATGAAATAAATAAATCAGTAATAATTTTTCGGAGGAAAAATGAAATCAGCAATACGTGATTCTCTCTTCATGCGAAATCAATTCAACCTCTAAACAGTTCCTACTCTCTAAGGAGTTTCTCTCCATAATATAAACTACAAGCAGCCAAAATCTCACCAATTTGGCATAAATAACTCGAAATAGAAATTCTTGCAGAGCAAACCCAACCAAAATTACAGGTTAAAAAAAAAATTGATGCAGACGCTCTGAGTAGAATTTGAGAAATAAATAATAGAAAATGGCATGGCCAGAGAGGCATATGGAGGGGCATAATAGAAAGAAGACGGAGCATGCCTGGTGTCCATTACGGTTCAATTGCTTGATCGCAACATCCATATCGGAAAGTGAACCGTCATTTGCATGCGCGCCGGGTACCCTGACAACCCCTTTGTAGACACAACCAAACCCTCCCTCTCCGATCAAAAGAGCTCTGCTGAACCCACGAGTTGCCAATTTAAGCTCGGAGAAGGAAAACACGCGCAAATCATTAGCTCGCCTCCGAGACAAGAATTTATGGAACTCTACGGCATCAGAGAAGTCCTTGGAATCAGAATCAAATTCAGACCTTCTAGAGCCCAAGGTAGAAGAAGCAACACTGAGAGAGCGTGCCCAGGAGAGCTTGGAAGCCTTGGAGATAACAGAGTCATCGTCTTCACGGGGATCTCCTCCTCCGTTTGAGAAATGGAAGCACTTCATTGCGGAGGAAGAGAATGGGTCAAGGAATTGAGCGTGGGAGGGAGCAAAGCATGACTAGTATCTCACAAAGAGAGAAGGACGATAGCGAGAACATTGATTATGGATTTGAAAACCAGGCGGCCATTGACGTTAGACAGGGGAAAGCAGTGGATCGCAAGCTGCTTCTTTTTTTCTTTGTCGTGCATTTGAAAAATAATTCGAAGCTGTCGTTGTGACTGTTTAAATAAGTCGCCTCAAAAGTTTGAAAGGACGCATAGTCCAAGAACGGGTCAAAATATAAACTATCGCCCGGAGATGGCCTGGACTTTCTAGGGGTTCATTAGTTTATTTGGCCAGAATAAATTTTCACATTTTACTGCAATTTTCTTAGTCAGAAACATCTTTTTTTTATAATATTAATATTAATCACAAACATCTCACTACTATACATGAACATCATTCACTTCTTAAAGTTAATATTTTATATTGATATTACTATTAATTAATAAAAGTATTTAAAGAAAAAAAACGACAGCAACAATTGAAAAAGTGTTCCTCAAGCGAAGTCTTCGTCGGCTCGTCCATAACCGTTGCTTGCTGCCCAAAATCTTACAGACATCAATTTGTGGGTCATACCCGGTTAGCTGAGGCCCGCAAAGGCCTTGTGGAATTTAGCATTTGAGCTCATGATATCTAATCATTTTATCTTTGTCACCTGATCTGGTAAGAATTTTAAAACAAATTTTCTGAATGATTAAAGTTAAAAGACATGAATTTTGACTTATACAAAAAAAAAACAGAGAGAGAAAAGAAAAATAGTTATTACTAATTGCGTCTTTTGAAATCACTGTCTATATATATATATATGTATTCTTTGCATCATAATAATCGTTATATTTCTTATTAACTTTCACAAAAACGTAGAGACTATATATCGAACTAGTTATTGTTATTGGTAATGGTTAATATGTTCTAAATCGTATTGTTTATACGAGACTTGAGTTTATAATATAGCGTTTTCCCTGCTATAAAATTTGTCAGCTTTATTAGTGCTTGTGAATTGCGAATGAAGTTATAAAAATGATGATGATGTATTTACCACTGAATTATACTATAAACTAATAATTAATGATTTAAAAAGTTGAGGCGTTTAGACGTATGGTATCAACTATCAAGCAATCGTACTTGATCGTCATTCGGCTCTCTGTTACTTACTAGTCAGACTCAGGCACGCTTTGTCTGTAAGTTTTACCAAACAATGCATCCATATCCCGTTCTCATTGTTCTCTCCCAAGCAACCGCGATAACCAGATTCGTTAGCTTCATCTTTTTCTAAAGATAACAAAGTTAAAAACAATAGCACGCATGATCTTAACTGATGCGTTTTTCCCTCAGAAATAACAATAGTGAAAAGCTATCGAAAGGATTAACGTATGAAGGTTGGTAGACATGTCAGAGGAAGTGTATCATTGATTGAGTATGATTGATGATGCGTTCATCCTAAGGATAGACCTGTGAAGGTATCATAAACGGTACCCATTCTACAAAATCCATTTAATTTTATTTATAAATTGTTATACAGTTTTTAAGATAATTTTTGTAAAATATTTTTAAAATCACCTTTTATAGAAGAGAAAAAATAATTTGAATTTTTTTATATAAAATTATATTTAAAATTTTATATACTTTTATTCTTTTTATATTGATCGATATTTGTGAAATCAGTAGGAATAATTTATATAAAAAAAAAAACGGAAGAATCATGTGCCTTCTTTACCCCCTGAGCATAGATTGACAACCGACGGGGAGAGATATAAACATAAAACAAAAACAGGACTTTAATTTTACACTAGATTTTTTATCTAAGAATTTAAAAATGTGACAATGGGCATTCGTTGTTATTAATTTAGAAAAGACTAATAACATTAGGATTAGGGAGGAAAAAAAACTTCACAAAACAAAGGGAGCTATATAAAGTTAAAGAATAGAGATATATACTTTTGTTAGCAATGATTCTGTAAAGAAGGTTTTCATAAAATTAAATCAATATGAAATAAAGTTTTTATTACAAAGAAAAAATAAGACTATGGCAGAGCTACAACCCTGAGTTAAGTGGTTCAAAATAATTATATTTAAACATTAATTTAAATTTATTGTTATTGATGAATTGGCACGCAGGATCTTGATAAAAGACAATTGGTCGCTGTTGACATGCATTATGATAATTGCATTTTTAAAAATATAAAAATAATATCTACAAAACACACGATTACTCGAGTAACATTATCCAAGGATATTACTCAAAGAACTATATAAATACCTATAACTGAAAATATAAAAAGCACCTAAATACAGTATGTATATAACTCCATTTTCAAGAACCTGTGAGGAAAACATTTTAGTTTATTACAATGAAATTATCAATAATATTTTTTCTTAAAATAAAAATGGCATACTGTTCAATGGTACAACCAGATTATCAATCTAAAATAAATATTTTCGAACAAAAGTATTCTAAATGTGAACAAAAATTTTGTTAAAAGAGGGCCATGCTGTTAAAAAAAAGTAAATTTTAAACAAAAATTGTTTATATATGTTCGGGTCTAATAAATTTAAAACTTCGGACTTAAATTTATAAGACTTGAATTAAAATATTACATATCTAGTACTCCCTCCATTTAAAAATGTAAAACATTTTTTAAAGAATTAGATGTTAAATAATGTAAAACATTTTTAATCTTTTAAAGTGTAATTATTGTTTTTTTTTAAGTACTCCTATTGATAAATAATTTTATATATATTGTAAGGTGTTTAATAAAAATAAATATGAAAAGATAAGGCTATTTTAAAAGTAAATAATTACTTTATTAAGAGTGAAAGTTATTTAAAAATATTTTACATTTTTAAACGAAGAATGGCTTTAGGTCTAAATATTATTTGTTTAGTATAATGATGCAAAATCTAAATTGTAAAATTTAGAAAAAATTATTCATTTGAACCTTTAACTTTTAATTTGATTATGATTCAATCTTTTAAATTTAATTATTATGATTCAGTCCCTCAAAATTTGGTCCATTTAAAAATTCTATCCTTGCCATTAGTAAATCAAATTGAACTTTGCCCGTGTGTTATAAACAATGCTCAGCTGGCATCATCATCAGCACCACATAAGATTAACATTATATGACATATTTAAAAAAAAAATGAAATCATGAAAAGCATAAAAGAAATATCTGAGACGCGAACAAGCCAAGAAATAAAGGACAGACCATGAAGGAAAGATGGGCATTCACCTGGACGCTAAACTTACTTTACTTCGTCGGCGTCGATTCTTTGGAATGTCTGCGAAATTTTCTTTTTCATTCCTCCTGCGATTTGTTCATAATATTTGAAAATCCCAATTGAGTATTTGGTTCTCTGAAAATCAGTAAGGTCTGTCACCCGCATCTTTCCCTGTACTGATATTTGTCTCTATCATCAACAATATCAAGCTCCCACCGCCCCGCGTCATAGCTTGTCTGCTCTGTTGTTCATGGCTGCCGTTTTTTTCCTGTGCTTGTTCGTCTCGTCCGAGAGCCTGGCCCCGTCTTTGTTCCTTTTTTATTTCAGATTTCTTTTTTACTTTATGTGATTTTTTTCTTAAATATGTTATCATGTTAGTCTTATGGGTGATAATGAGGATTCCATGCAAGCATTGTTTGACACATAAGCAAGTTTCGATCTGATTCACCAAGTACGAGGATTAAACTTTTAAATGAATTAAACTTTAAGGATTAAGTTGAGGTGAGTTAAATTTAAGAGACTGACTTATAATTGAATTAAAATTAAAAGATTAAATAAATAATTTTATCTAAAATCTACCTCTGATCTCCAGCTTAGTTGTCTTGCAACCTTGCAGCCCAAAAAAAAAAAAATTGTCTTGCACCCCTCACTGTAGCCGGGCTCGGCCACTGAATAACAAGACATAGAATAGAGAGCGGTAGGAGTGAAAGTGATGCAGATGGAATTGCTTTTGCTAGTGAGAGACACAAATTTACCGACCATCCCTCGTCAGCTCCGTAACTTCACCTAATTTACTACAATAAACTTAACCATAACGCCATACATTGCTATTTTTATTAAAAATTAACTACTCTAATCACTTATCACCGTAAAAAAGATTTAACCGCAGTCAAAAGAGTTAATCATAGTGGAAAAGAAATGGACCAAGGTTGAAGGTCTACTATAATTAATATAATTCAAATTTAAGGTGTATAAATGGACAAAATCATGGTATAATAGATTTTATTATAGTAGAAAAAATTAAAACTACTTACTAAATACTAATACACTAGAAAAAGTTGAATCTCATCATTTAAGGGGCATGATTTAACAACTCATGAGGAACCTAAGTTGAATAAGCTATTCAAAACATTTCAAGGCACAAACATCCATAAAGTATAGTTTTAAAAGCATACAGAAGCATGAGATATATAACATTTCAAATTTTTTTCTATGATTTATTAATCTAATGAAGGATAATTATATAAATTTAAGTATAACTGAGTTTGAAGATAGTTAAAGGTAGCTATTGAGTTTGGTTTTAACTTTTGAATTGGATTTAAAGTAAATTAGGTGACTCAAAGTTAAATCATAGATAGAAATTGAATTTTTAACCTATTATGACTTATGCTACAAAATAAAAATTTATGTTGCAATATAATTTCCTAAACCAGTTTTTTTTAACATGAAAACAATCCAAGCCAATGGTAGAGACCAGAAAAAAGAGAGGGTGCAATCAAGAGAATATTTTCTCTGCTAGGGCATCATTTTTTGGGTATTTTGAAAATGTTTGGAGCTTGGTTTCACCTAAATATGCCTTCATTATCTCTTCTTCCCTTTACCCATTTGGAAGTGAGACTTAAGGTTGGGGAATGATGAATTTTGAATTTAAAGCTATGGATCCGAACCCATTGGTCTAAATAAAACTAATGAGAATTGTTCAAGTATTCTACACATAATTTAGAAGTTTTTACAAGTTTGTAATAAGCTTGGGTCATCCATTTTGGATGATCCCTAGACCTTCAAAGTATGATTTTGAATTGTTAGACGTTATATTAGTAATTATTTAAGTTAATGAAAGCTCAAATGAAGTTAATTGGAGTTAATAAACCTATGATTATACTTAACTGCAAGATATTAGAATTTTGGGTAACTAAAGTATTGATTTATGAAAGTTAAAAGAGTGTGTGTGATGATATTAATGACCATTAGTATGATTAATTATAGATTAATCATCTCATGCATCATTCAAGCTTTGGTACAACTTGTGAAGAACTTTTATTGAGTAGTAAACTTTTGACCTTTCAAAAATTTAAGGTAATTAGAATAAAATTTAATTTATATTGTTTTTAATTAACCATTTGTTGAATTAAATTATTTAGCACTTGTTGGGTGATTGAAGATGCATTAGTACAAATTCTGGCAATGTGATAGATTATGTGTGCAAAATTGTGTTGGATTGTTGAGAACAATATATATTTATATATTATATATAATCTATATGTGTGTGTGTGTGTGATTAATGATAATAATTGAAAACATGTCATTATGAAAATGATGAATATGTGATATTTGGCACATGGAGTATAATAGAGAAAGAAAATTGTATTAATGTGATGTGAGTGATGTGTGTGATTATGTTATTGAATGGGATGCATATTGTCAATGTGTGCAAGGCATGATTATTTAAGCGAAAGTTTGCCTGTAGGAAGAAAAGTAATTGTGTTAAACTCACCTGGTAGTGATGGCTTATCATTGGAATCGGAAGCTTGCCTAGCATCGATCGTTAGAATCGAGAGGTAGCCATTGTCTCATGATTGATTAGGGAATATCTCATTTGTTATTCAAGTAACTCGAATTCAAACTAGTCTCCATTGATTCATGAGGAGGTTAGGATTAAGGGAATAACACTCTATGATTATTAGTATTTAGGAAAATCGTGAATCACAAGTGAAAGGATTTTCCAGACTACCAAGTTGAGGATATAGCCACTAAATACCACCGTTTTGATGTTAAAGGCATTATGAGGGTGTAAGGTTGGCATTGATCGTGCATTCTATTTTCAACCACATGGTTGTTATTATTGTGATCCGGCATGTTTTCTATTAGATGTGCATGGTTGTTATTATTAAGACCTCATGATGTGCATTTTAAAATTATGTGATAGATATATGTTTATGCTTGGTTACATGGGTAGTAGTTTTTATGGCTGAGACTATATTCGAAATATATATACATAGTGTTTATGAAGTTATTAATTTTCATTTACATTTATAATTAATTGATATGTAATTGTATATGTTGAATTGATGTGTTAGTTACTGAATGGTTGTACTTATCCCCCTTTCTTCAAAATTATAGGAAGTAGCTCATCAAGATAAAATCAAGGGGAAACAGTCGAAAGGTAGGATTTTAATCCTAAATTTATAGGCCCCATTTATGTAAGATTTATGTATCTAATTTATCTTGACAATTTCAATAGGAGAGATTGCATGTTTTTGTTTACTTGCGTTATTTAATTCTTGATTATATTGTATATTTTGGGTCTTAAATTGTATGTGAATTAAATATGAAATCTAAATAGAGGGTTAAAATACTTTTGCAAGTGAGGATTGAATATAT
>NW_026557143.1:0-27476 GCF_029017545.1 Prosopis cineraria | reverse complement strand
TGTGAGATCTGGAAATGATGAATTACTAGGTTAAGAGCATTGTCACTTCCCTAAGCTGAATACTAAAAAGCATCAGGGCTGCATATCAATGAATGAAGAATCATCCTTGCATTGAACATTGGATAAATAATCAGAGAGAACAAGATTCAACCCAGCTTCATTCAGCAGAAAATTTGATAATGAAGAAGCCTTGTGTTTTGACTAAGAAAGTCAACCTGCTGGAACTAAAGTAATTCAATTTAGAGCATAGCATCAAATAAACTCTCTTTCCCAGAGAACGTTTAGCTTCATCAAGTAATTTAGAAATAATTGAAAATTCTTACTCAAGAAGTTTTGGTCAATGGAAGGCATCTAAACAGAATTCCATCGGATCCCATCTCTTGGTCGCATCTCATCTCAAAAACTCAACAGTGTAATTCTGCATTCACAAAATTATTTTTATCTCATTTTATTTTTGAAGATATTGACAAGGGCATTTGGTCTAGTGGTATGATTCTCGCTTCGGGTGCGAGAGGGTCCCGAGTTCGATTCTCGGAATGCCCCCATTTATGAAATCCATGTTTCTTTTTCTTTGGCTCCTATTAACAGAGAGCTCACATTCAAGGCACAGAAAATGAAGGGTAATAATGGAGAAGCATGCTTTTTAGCACTGAAAGTCAGAAGCTGCTGAATTAAATTAATTTTATGAACAGAACAGCAAATAAGTATCTCTTCCCCATAATAGTATATGAAGAGTGATAATGGAGCAGCTTGTCTTTTAGTGCAGAAAGTCAGAAGCTGCTGAATTTAAATTGCAGAGCAGCATATAAGTATCTCTTCCCCAGCAAACGTATTAGCTTCAGGAAGGAGTTGTTGTACCTGAGATTATTGGGCGCAATAGAAGAGCAGAAGAATTGCCTACTCAGGTAGGCAGTTTTGCTGAATGCAACGCATCTAAATAAATCCCCATATTTCATGAAAGAATACAGTCAGATTAAAAAGAGAGAGAAAGGGGAATTTTGCACAAGATCTTTAGTAACACATGAAGATATTAAGAAGGGCATTTGGTCTAGTGGTATGATTCTCGCTGTGGGTGCGAGAAGTCCAGAGTTCAATTCTCATAATGCCCCTTTGTAATTTTAAATTTTTTATTTAAATTTGCTGTAGCAAAACCAGAATCTTTACAAGGAAAAGGTCAACACCAGCCTTAATACAAGTCTTAACAGAACAGACAAGTTGCAGCATCAAATCTCTTACTTTATTAAACAAAAACGTATTCACATGCTATAAGATCTGGAAAATGGCTGAGACAAGCTAGCTTGAAAAAGCCTTATCAATTCATTTACCTAAATAAATAAATAAATAAAAAGCATCAGGGGCAGCATCTGAAAACCAATAAGGACTGCAGAATCATCCCCATATAGACATAACTGATTTAAGTATAGCCTTGAAGACAAAAATAATAAGATCTGGATTGTATAATCAGATCCATACTGTCCTTGGCAAAAAAAAAAAAAAAAAAGATCCACAATGTCCAAAAGACAAGTGCATGCCTTGCACATGTTTAGATATGGACGGAGGATCTGCACTCATGGAAGTTGGATCCTTTGTGCATCTGTATTTTGTCTAAGAAAGTCAGAACTGCCTGAGCTAAGCTAGTTTGAAGTAAGCATCTCAAACATTTTAGCATCAGCAAATAATTAAAGAGACGAACAACTTTAGCCAATGTGAGGCATTAAACAAATTCCCAAGTTTAATGTAACACCGGAAAAACTCTCAAGTCAGTTACAGCTAGGGCATTTGGTGTAGAAAAACTCTTAAGTCAGTTACAGCAAGGGCATTTGGTCTAGAAAAAAAACTCTTAAGTCGGTTACAGCAAGGGCATTTGTCTAGAAAAACTCTTAAGTCGGTTACAGCAAGGGCATTTGGTCTAGTGGTATGATTCTCGCGTAGGGTGTGAGAGGTCCCGAGTCCAATTCGAATGCCCCTTTCAAGGAATTTTGTTTTCGTTTTTCTTTTAGTTAATGACTCCATTCAAATGCAGGGTTTGGAAAATGAATACTAAAAGAGAAGCATGTGCTTTCATTAAGAAAGTCAAAATATGCTGATAAACCACTAATCAAAAGCAAACAAATTAGCTTCAGAATGAAGTGGTTTGTTTGTTGCACCAATGAAGCTTGATAACAATTGAAGCATAAAATTGTCCATTCTGGAATGCAGTTCTAGTCAATGTAAGAAACCTAAACGATTCCTAGTTATCATGGAATATGATAAGACCTTTTAGTAATCCTTCAAAATATTGACCAGGGCATTTGGTCTAGTGGTATGATTCTCGCTTTGGGTGCGAGAGGTCTCGAGTTCGATTCTCGGAATGCCCCCTTTTGTAATTCTCAAGTTTTATTTTTATTGCTTGCAACCAAGCAAGAATGTTTACAATGAAAAGTTAACAACAACCTTAACACAAATATCATAAACAGACAAGTTGCGGTCTCAGATCTCTCCTAATTTATTACAACTGGCCAAGTATTCACATGCTGCAAGATCTTGAAAAACAATGAGTAAGGCTTGCTTGAAACTAGAAAGGACCTTGTCAAATCTTTCAGCTAAATTAAAAAAAGCATCAGGGCAGCATCTACATACCAATACGGATTGCAGAACCATCCCCCCTATTGACCTCTGGACAACTAACTAAAAACCTATTGCATACAAATTCCTTAAATATCTCAATGCCACGCCAAAAGATGCATTGGTAGATAAAATATCGCACCATAAATGTTATTGTTTTGTCTAAAAAAAGACATCCTGTGAAGCCAAATTAGTTTAAACATCTGAACAATCTAGTAGAAAATAGGCAAGCATCACAAACATTTAAGCTCCAGCAGATAATTGAGGAGATAAGCAACTTTAGTCAGTGTGAGGTATCAAAAAATCCTAAGTTTCAAGGAATACTAGAGAAACTAAGTCATCCTTGGAGATATGAACAAGGAATTTGGTCTAGTAATAAAAATCTTGTAAACAGACAAGTTACAGTGTCCAATTCTCATTCCTCCTTCATAAAATCAAGCTTTTTATGATTTTTACACGCAGGAACTAAATAGTAAAGAGTGATGACAGAGAAGCTTTTCTTTGGCAAAGGAAGTCAGGCTCAGAACCTCCCGAGATAAATTGGTTTTAAATACAGAGCAGCAAATAAGCATCTCTTTCACAGAAACCAAATAAGCTTCAGGAAGGACTTGTTACACAAAAGACTCATGAGCTCAAGTGAAGAACAAAAAATGCCTTTTCAGGTAAGCAATTATGGTCAACAAAAGGTATTGAGAAAAATCCCCAAGTATGAGGGAAATATGAAGATCTTTTAGTAATTCTTGAAGATATCAACAAGGGCATTTGGTCTAATGGTATGATTCTCGCTTTGGGTGCGAGAGGTCCCGAGTTTGATTCTCGGAATGCCCCACTGGTAATTTTCAATTTTTATTTTTAATCCCCTCGTAGCAAAGGCAGAATCTTTACAAGGCAAAGGTCAACACCAACTTTAGTACAAACTTAACAGACAATTGCAGTGTCAAATCTTACTTTATTACAACTAGTAAAGTATTCACATGCCATAAGATCCAGAAAATGGCAAGACAGGCTAGCTTGAAAGAACCTTATCAGTTCATTTAGCTGAATTAATCAAACATCAGAGGCAGCATCTGTTAACCAATTTGGACTGCAAAATTATCCCCATATTGAGCATTGGAGAAGTGACAAATCTATTAGATATAACTGATTTAAGCATTTCAGTGCCCACCCTTGAAGATTAATATGATAAAATCTGCATTGAATAATCAGATCCAGACTGCCCAGAAGAATTGTGCACACCTTGCACAGCTTTAAATATGGACAGCGGATCAGCACTCATGGAACTTGGATCCTTTGCACATCTTTATTTTGTCTAAGAAACTGAGAGCCTGCTGAGTTAAGTTACAAGAACGTAGCAGCAAATCAGTAGGCGTCTTAAGTTTTTTAGCGTCAGCAGATAATTAAGAGACAAGGAACTTAAGTCAATGTGAGGCAACAAACAAATTCTTTGTTTCTGTTAATACAACACTAGAGAAACTGAGTCAGCCTTGGAGATATCAACTAGGGCATTAGTCCAGTGGTATGATTGTCGCTTAGGGTGTGAGAGGTCCTGAGTTCAATTCTCAGAATGGCCCCTTTCAAGAAATGTGTTTTTGTCTTTTTTTTTTTAAACTTAAATTAATAAAATATTAACAAGCAAAATATGGAAAGAAGAGTAATGGATATGCCTGTTCTTGGTAAGGAACACCTCTTGATGTGAATTGCTTTCCAGAACAGAGCAGCAAATAAATAGGCACCACTTATCCAGAAAATTGTATTAACTTCGGGAAAGAGTCATTACCCAGAGAAGATTGAGGTACAATTGAAGAGGAGCAGAGAAATTGTCCACGCAGGTAATCAGATTAGGTAAATAAAAGGTATCTGATGGATTCCCAAGTTTCATGGGCCAATACAGAAATGCTTCTTGTAATACTTTAAGATATCAACTAGGGCATTTGGTCTACTGGTATGATTCTCCCTTAGGGTCCAAGAGGTTGCAATGCCCCTGTCAAGGAAATCTATGCTTTTTTAAAAGACTAAACAAAGAATTCACATGTAGATTTGGAAAATGAAGAATGATAAAAGAGAAGCACATGTTTTCATTAAGAAAGTCACAATCTGCTAATAAGCCACTCATCCCAAGCAATCAAATTAGCTTTAGGATGGAGTTGTTCCCTTGTTGCCACCAATGAAGCTGGGTAACAATTGAAATAAAATGTACGTTCTGGTATGCAGTTTTAGTCAATGTAGGAAATCTAAAATTATTCCAAGTCACTGAGGAATAATGAGAAGATCTTTTCGTAACATTTCAAAATATCAACTAGGGCAGTCTAGTGGTATGATTCTTGTTTTGGGTGCAAGAGGTGTTGAGTTTGATTCTCGGAATGCCCCTTTTGTGCATTTCAATTTTTATTTATAATCCCTTGTGCCAAAACCAAAATATTACAAGGAAAAGGTCAGCACCCACCTTGATTGAAATGTTGTCAATAACAACATGAAATCTCTTAATTTATTACAACTATTAAAGTATTCACGCGGTGACAAATTGAGAAAAGGAAGATAGCATTAAAGAGAGAGAGAATCAAAGGCAGCATCTGAATTCCAATGCAGATTGCAGTACCATCACCCTATTGAACTTTGTACAAGTGATAATCAGTTAGATATAACTGACTCAAGTATTTCAGTGCCATGCCTAAAAAGACACCAGAGCATAAGTCTCAGGTAGATATTTCTGTTTTGCCTAACAAAAACAGAACCAGCTGGGATCAATTAGTTGAAAGAATCTAGCAGCAAAGAGGCATCTGTCCCACATAAAACATTCAAGCATCAGCAAATCAGCTTCATAAAGAAACAAGTAAGTACATCTATTCCTTAGAAAACATATTAGCTTTGGGAAGTTGTTGCAATAATGAGATATTCTTGGGCACAATTGAATGGGAAAATTGGCTATCAAGGAAAGCAAATTAGTCAATGCAATGCATCTTAGCCCATTTCCAAGTTTCTTTGAACAACGCAGAAGAGATTTCAATAATCCTTGTAAATATCAACTAGGGCATTTGGTCTAGTGGTATGATTCTCTGCTTTGGGTGCAAGAGGTCCTGAGTTCGAATCTCAGAATGCCCCTTTCATAATTCTCAATTCTTGTTTTAATCACTCACTGCAATGCAAGAATCTTCACAAGGAAAAAGTCAACACCAACCGTAATACAAATCTCATAAATAGACGTCTCAAAGCTTTACAAAGTATTTAATGGGTACCTAAGTAGGGAGGAACCCTACCTCAAAAGTTAGCTATTGAAATGGGAGAACCAACCCACTTATATACCCCATTGAGCATTCCATACTACTCAATGTGGGACTTGGTATCCCATACTACCAAGTTTCTATCAATTAGCCCCTTATGGAAAGCTGACATTCCAACAGTTGCACTCCACAGCACTTACTTGATCTCCTTCCGATCAGAACCCTCTGTAAGTAGCCCTTTTCAGAACCACTAATAATGAGACTCTGATACCAATTGATGGGTAACTAAGTAGGACAGAAAATCCTACCCCAAAAGCTAATTGTTGAAGTGAGAGAGCCAACCCACTTATATACCCCATTGAGCATCCCATACTACTCATTGTGAGACTTGGTATTCCATACTACCAAGTCTCTATCAGTATTTGTACAAGTTAGAGGTAGGCAACAACTTCTCTACTCATAACAGTGTGATTTGTTCATTCAAGAACTTTGTTTTTTAAGCATTAGAAGGGTACCATTCAATTGGAAATCTTAAACTCTAAGTTTGGACTGATAGCAATCAGCCTCTACCCTTGTTCCAGCTGATTCATACACTTTTTTATTTCTCCTTGTGCTCTCAGTTTAGTGAGCAATCGACTTGTACACTTATTGTAATCAACTGGTCACCTAGAAATTTGGTTTTACAGAAGAGCACAGTTGACTTCTATAAAGACACCATTTAACTATTACCTAGAATTAAATGAGAATCACCTATGGAATGGTAATAGTTGACTCGCATCCCTACAACAGTTGACTTCTACCTATATAATAGTCAATTAAAACCTTAACAGAAACTCGAAAACATTATATACAATAGTTCAATGGCTAATTCTAAAGTAAACCAAGTTGGAATTATTTCTATCGGCTACATCAAGAAATCCATCAAAATGAGCCTTATTTAAGTCTTGGAAGTTTAGAAAAACATTGTCTAAGTGCTCTAAACGTGATTTGCATGCACTTCTCATTTATTGCTCGTCTCTCTATATATCAAGTGCTTCATTTGTATATTTACTGCTTGTGAGAGTTTCTGCTGATCCTCCATCTTCGTGGAATGTTAGGAATTGGAGGATTCCTAGTGAACTTAAAAACTAATCTTCCAAAACATACACAAACCAAACTGTTATTTACTCAAATCCATTCCACATATAGCATTAGCAATTTACATACATTATTCTTTTTTAATGAAATTCACATGTAATTTACATGCATTATTAGCAATTTACATACATTATTATGATTATTATATAGTTTAAACAAGGTATAGGTATGAACATCAGCCAAGCCAAACAATGCTCAGTTTAATAAAAGCCCTGTCAAAAAAAATGAAAGAGAATTGCCACACCAATAGCACTTACTTCAGACAATAGATTCATGCTCAGAACTCAAGCCTCAGTTCTTAGATTTTGAATACTTCACGAGCCAATCAACAACTGTGTCAATGTTGGTGGAATTTTTGCAAGAGACCATGAAGCAACAAACTTCTCTGTTGGCAAGAGATTTTAGGCCCCTATACATTTTCAGCAACATTAATATTTTAAAAAAACTACAAAAAGCAGACAAAACTCTTGGGAAAACTATTTTTCCCCAGAATGTAATACAACAGCAATGACAACAAAAACCTTATTCCATTAAGTGAGGTCAGCTACATGGATCGCATGATGCCATTATGCTTTGTCCTAGACCAACTCCACCTAGCACAATTGCATTGTGTGGTCCATGTAGTAGACCACATTTAGTCCGATAAGTCTTTATTTGTTGTTGTTGTATTTATTACTTTCAGAGTGTAATGCACTCCTTAAATGCTTTCCTCAATGTACCAAGAAACTTAAATATAGAGAATATTTTAAGAGCTGAACCTTTAAAGAAGAAATGATTTTTCTCATGATCTCTACTTCGGTGCAATGCAATGATTCAGAGAGCTTTTTGACATGTACTGAACGGTTTGCAATTCATCATAAAATATCTAAACCTGAGAGTACAAGACTTACATTTGTTCGGTCAAATCTTGCTGAGACAAAGCTTCTGGTTTGTCAATCTTGTTACCCACTACCAGCACTGGAATACCATTTAGAGAAGGCTTGCTCAACAAGTCATGAAGTTCACCTTTAGAGACAGGTAAATTTTCATGATCAGCTGCATCAACAACATAACTGCAACATAAAATGTTGATGAGCGATTAATATAATTTTCCACACAAGAAATTAAAATGAAATTGCACTATAACAAGAATAAGAAAAACAAAGTATAATGTTTATGACTAGTTGTTTTCCGGATTGATATAATAACAAGAAATTGATATCTTAACTGAAATGCTATTTTACATTTCATGTGAAAAATAAAGTAGGTCTTGAATAAGCAAATGATACATGAAACAAAACCAATGTCTATTTTTTGCAGAAAATCAAGTGTAACAGATTGGCTGAAAGATTTCAAGAAATCCAACTTTTACCCGTGTCTTATTTATAGTCCGTATCATTCAGCAAGATATGTTTGAAGTCTGAATGCATATGAAAAGCAACAGAAGTCTTTAAGAGTGAAAGGAGCAAACGAAGAATGTCATATTGAAATGAGATCAAAAGTAAATGAACTGTAAATAACCAACTAGCATCAGCTTGCCCTACATCTCAACTGTAAACATAAAGGTGGACGAATCAACATCATGTACTAAGAATGTAATAAATCTCTCGGTCAAAGAACAAGGTTTTCAATTGGGTGCTTCATAGGATGGATCCTTTAGCATGTTGAAATGAATATGCCCAGAAATATTTCTGAGATAGAAAATATACATTTATGATTTATTGATAAAGAAACAATCTCAAAACCAATTGCCTAAACAAATAATATTGAAGCATTAATTTGATCTTGAGTCAAATCTGAAATTGTTCATTCTCTCTAGACCAAAATAGTATAATATACAATAGAAAACATTGAACCTAATGAGTTTAGAGAAAATCTTATGCAATGTATTTGAAGCTGTTCATTAAATAAGAAAAGACAAAATTGTTAGCAATTGATGCCATAGTTATGTGTTCCAATGTGATTTATAGGACATACACAATAACTGATACAGCACGGCAGTATCTCTCCCACATGCTGCGAAACCTTGGTTGCCCTCCAAGATCCCATAACTTTATCGTCACATTGCCTTTAGTTACCTTTCTCATATTAAATCCTACCTATAAATAAACAAAAATTACCAAGTACATCACAGGGAAGCAAATTAGCCATGTGCAAGAAGCAAGTGATTCGGCCAGTAGTGAAGTTATATACATATAAGCATTGGATTATAGTCAAAGAAAGGTGACATACCGTGGGGATCATATCCTCACTATATCCACCAGTCTGTATCAGGATAAAACACAAATTCAGCATCAGCATCTTAGTAACAAGGTACTATAGTATAGAAAATTACTGGTCCAGTAAGCATGATTACATTCGCATACCGCAATAGCATTAACAAGCGATGTTTTTCCAGCATTCTGAAGGCCAATCAAAGATAGCTCCATTTCTTGCTTGAAAAAGAGACTACCATATGGAAAAAGAAAGTAAATATGAATATTTCTAAGATCCACTTTTAAAGGCCACTTTTACTCTCTAGCATGTACTGTAGTAGATAATTTACAGCAAACATTTCAATTTAGATAAAACAACTAAGAAATACACATCAAGTATGTCCCAGCAATCATTTTGCAAGTAATTGTGTGTACTGGGAAAAAATGGCAACTGGAGTAAAAACAACTAACACTTGCACAATATATTGAAGGATAAATTGCAGCTCAGTTTTCCAATTCACTAAATTATTGAAGGGAACAACAAACAACATGCAATCTCCAAATCAGCTTTGCATCTGTTCAAACTAACCCTCACAAACATAAGAAGGTCAAAGACTTGACCCTTTCTTAGTCCGCTGCTAGTCTAGTGTACCTCCATTCCATAATCCGAAACTACTGCTGTTGTGGAGATATTGATGTTGTGGTGGGTTTTGCGATGGCAATGAGCGTGTTTATGGTCCATAATGGTTTTTTTTTTTAATGGGATTTCCTGCATTTTCTGTGATAAACAACAATCATAATTTGTAATAGCAATAACTAGCATTCTTTTCAGTTTACAAAAAATAGTATGGATATCGTGAGACCCCGATTCCAAATGTTACATCACTAAGATCATGAGGACACCATACAACAGAATAAATTTAAAAAAAATGGGGCTCCCTCACGCAGAATTGTACATAATATTTGGTAGATGGAGAAATGTCAAAGACAAGTGGAGAACATGATAGAAATTATAAGGGATATGAAAGAAGCATCGAAGGATTGGGAGAAATATGTTAGGAGACCCATTAGAATACGAAATAAGAAGAACCATCATAAACAGATGGTGGGGGTGGAATACTTGAATTTCGTTGGGAGAGTCTCCATGCCTCTCCAATGCGTCGATGGAATGCTTGACTGTTCTATCTTTCTTCTATTTTGCATTTCCAGGATTGTAGCCATCCTACTTGGACTTACACTCTGGGAGAAATTTATCCTAGATTAATCTTAATTTTGAAGTTAGAATCCATAACAGATATTATCAAATTCTTTTCAAATAATAGCCAAGAAGACGATTTAGAACAAAGTAGCAGCAATAACCACATTATATTCCCCTAGTTTTGGGTTGCAAGTATCAAAAGTTCCTTATTCTCGTACCCCATGGATTTCATCAGTATCTTAGCATCCAAATCCAAAAGGGAGAAAAAGCACTAAGCAGAGGATCATTCGAGAAAAGCCTAAAAACAAAAAACAAAGAAAGAAAGAAAGAAGGATGCTATCACAGGGTCAAGCAGTGAAAATTCTGGGCTCATAAGAAAGAACAAAGGATGAACTCAGAATCCAAACTTAGCATGGTTTTGCCGCACTTTATCGTAGCAAAAGGAGCAACTTTTACCTCCGTAACCAGTTGAGGAAAGCTTCCCACAAACCCATCTCAAGTTCAAAAAAATATGAACTTTGAAAGAAGTAGAACACCAGACCAGAACGCCTTCAGGAGGATTTGGTGAACCTTCAAAGTTCAAACCCAGCACAGTTGAGAAGAAGAATCAAGAAGCAGTTCACTGTTTCTACTATTTCGTTATCGGAATCGAAAATGACCTATTTTATTAAAAAAAAAAACGAAAAACGACTAAATAAGAAATACGATTCACATAATGAAGACAAATGGAAGAATGTCTCGTTCGGAAAACGCGAGTCTGGAGCGCGAGTACAGTCGTTTGGCCAATGGGATTTATTTTTTAGCGAAATGTACCAGATGTTATTGTCGGCGATGAGCCTCACGCGCCGAGATGGGATGACTGGTCAATTTGCTCAAAGATAATACTATTTCAATATAAGAAAAATGTGTAAATTTAATCATAAATTATTTTTTAAATATTATTAGGTAATTTTTATTATAAGATAATGTAAAATAAATTATGAACATAAAAAATAGAGCACTTGACATCTTCCGTTAACTTTTAACAAATGACCATTAATTAAAATTGTAAGGCCTACATTCATTTAATTTCGGCCTACATTCATTTAATTTCTCTCTCCCCCCCTTAGTTTCAAAATGCATGTCTCTCTCACTTTTGTAACTCCTCTCTCTCTCTCTCATGTGTTCATGAACGACCCGATTTATCGTTCCTTCTTATCACAATCACACACATACAACCATGGATAATAGGGTTAGGATCTCTTATGCATGCAAGGCATTCTCAATGCAACTCCTATATGGTCACAATGTAATATCCTAAGCTTTCAACTGGGAATTATTAGTATTTATAAGGGTATTTTAGTCAAATTAAATGAATTATGAATTAATGACATTTATGAGGTATTAATATAGTTTTTGGATCTTTGGATAGCCTTATTCTAAGGTTAAATCGAAGTTCAAGTGGGCCATGGCATGAAGGAAGGTTTAAATTTTCATGGAACTCTTTGTGCCATGCGCCGTGGTGAACGTGCCAATTCAGGGTTTATCCTGACTGGTCACTAACAATTGTCACTTGATTGTGTAGATTGAGTGTTACTTGAGCTTTATCGTGCATATAGAACGTGTGGAGCTAATATTAAATCATAGTAACCCTTTTGTGATAAAGGGTTAAGGTAGTGGAATAATTTACACTAATTGATTATATTGGTTAACTGTTTGTGAGTAGATAAGTACATTTGTTTACATATGTTTCGAAAGTTTGGCATGTTGCGAAAGATCATTTTCCTTGTGCATTAAAAACTACTTTTGAAATGATAAAGATTTATGAGTCCAATTGTGAAAAAGATAGTGATTTTTTACAAGTGTGTGAAATGTATAGCAAGAATAAGTATGATCCTGTTAAGGGTGGGAGTTCACTCATAGGAAAGAGTAGTGAAAGTTCATATGACATGTATCTCCTTAATGTCTAGTGAGGCACGGTATTAGATACGACGTTAGAGAATGACGCTCCTTAGTATCAATGATGTGGTGTTAGAGTAACGATACCCTGATTCGTGTGCGACAAGGGGAGATCATAATTCGGAAGTGGGATAAAACACCTTTGGCCAGATGATCCTACTACTAAAGGTAAGCTCGAACCATTGTGAATGTACACTTGGTCTAAGAGCTTATGGTTTCAGTCAGGGTGATATGAAGGCTTGAATGGTAGAATGATTATGTTAGTGATAAATGACTTGTGTTTATAGAAATGAATTGTTAAAAATGCTAAAGTGACAATATACATTTACTATAGAAAATGTTATGTTGGAATATGTTAAAAGTGTGTTTTAATACTTAATAGCTTTATTCCTATATGGTTATGTATGTTAATTAATAGTAGTGAATTATTCTATTACTAATATGTTTATCTCACCCTATAGTTATATTTTACAAGCGAGGGCTCCGTAGGGGTAAGGGAAAGGAAATGGTGACTGAAGAGTGAAGAGTATTGTTGTATAGCTCTTCTCTTTTTTCTTTTTAGGTTTGTAACGAATATACTATAATCTAATGCTAACTTAGGAACACGACATTGTTTTGTTATTACCTGTATAAAAATATGTGAATATCTTAGCCTAAGATTGATGTTATTATGATTAAATGAGTGTGCTTGGCCAAGATACAATTACAAATGGTATATTTGAAATGATTTGTGCATTAAAATGACCAATCGATATGTGTGTTAAGTTTTATTCACCCCTTTATGTTGTTGTGAATTGAGGATTTAATGGTCATTTTGAGTATGAATGCTTATTTGTGTCATATAATTGGCTTGTTATATTGTGTGTAGACCATTTGAGGTTGTTAAAGTGATTTTGAAGCTAATGACATTTGGTAGTGTGTTGTGGACACCTTTGAAAGTGTTTTGAGGTAAAAACAAACCATTTTAAGTTCAGGTGTTCATCTTTTTAATGAATAATTATTTAAGTGTAAGACCAGTGTCATTAGCTAGAGGGCTCGAAGAGTTTTATGTAGACATTTAAACCACTCAAATTGAACGTTGGATGGCAAAATGGCACGCTCCTCTGACTTGGGTAGCTCCTCCAGGCACTCCAACACTCTCATCCTTGCTCACCTGACCTCTTTATTATCTTCCACCTCCCTTTCCAACAAGAAGAAGCCCTTCCTTGCAACTGTCGCCCTCCTATTAACTATTAGCTCCATTGTCTCTGTTGGGATTGTCCTTAGCAACTGTGCATGTGGTTCCAGCCAAAGTGGGGTGGCTATCTGGGCCAAGCTTATAGAGGCAATTTCTTGAACCTATAGTAGAACCCACTACCTCAACATGTATGTGAACTTGAGACTTGAGTTCCCAAGTTCCATAATAGCAACAAAGTAAGGCCTATCCACATTTCCTTTAACATGGCCTTAAGCACCTGAGCAGAGCTCTCTACTCCTTCATCGAGATCTCTCACGTCTTGAATTCACTCAAACAATTAGTGCATGAGGATTACCTCGAGCTCCTTGAGGATTTCGAGCTTGCACCTACAAATGAGAGAGAGAATGAGAAGGGGAGAGAAAAATTAAATGAACATGAGCCCTACAATTTTAATTAAATAGTCATTTGTTAAAAGTTAATGGACGGTGTTAATGCTACATTTTTTATAGTTGGTGATTTATTTTGCACCCTTTTATAGTATAGGTTACCCAATGGTCATTAAAAAATAGTTTAGCACTAAATTTTCATTTTTATCATTTAATATATCATGAAGTCATGAACCAAAGAAAATTGACAAAAAAAAACCCATCAGGATTTGATTCGCGGATAAGGACTTGAATAAATTTGTGAAAGTTGGTCCTTCTTTAACATTAAATTAGACCTACATAATGACCATTTTTTCCTTATTACATTTAAAAGAAAAAGGGCATGCAAAGCTCTTCTCCTCAACTGCACAATCATCGACTCAACATTCCATTATGTCCAGTGAACATTCATTTGATTGCGTCTGACAACCAAGTTCATGACTTTCTTAGGTCAGTTTGTTGAGTATTCAATATGATGATGAGGTATTGTTTGATTTTTAGTGTTTGTTTAGTAATAGTGGAGTTTGGTTGTCTAAATTTTAAATTCTTGCTAAAAGAGGTTGAACTAAGTATTTGCTTTGCTATTTGCTCCTCCCATAAGTGTATTGCCTCACATTGCAAAGTTAGTAATATGTAATATAAAATCATGTCTAATAATAGCCAACTAAACTTCTAATAAATATTGTTTACTCACCTTCTTCCATTCTTCAATTAAACTAAATACACCTCAATTCCACACACTCAAACCTTGCTTTACTTTACCAAAGCACCTTATGCTTCCATATCAATGTTCCACTAATCCTTTTAAAAAATCTTTAAATTGATTATGGATCAACCATATATCTTCAAACCAAAATGGCCTTCTCTTAATAAGAATAGGATGATGATCAGAGCTAAATTAACCCATTACTTTGACCATAGCATCAAGAAACATATTCTGCCACTACCTATTGCATAAGCTTCGATCCAATCTTTCATAGAATATGTCATGCCCACTCCATTTAGGCCCTTTCCAAGTGAACCAAGGCCTTTTAGATTCAATATCAATTAACCCATAATCATTAATCTAATTCATAAACATGTTACAGCTTCGAACACTAACTCTCGCCCTTCCCTTTTGCTCACAAGGTGATACAATGACATTAAAGTCGCCTGCAAGAATCTAATGATCAAACACATTCATACTAATCTCAAATAAGGCATTTCACAATCCCCTTCTAGCCTTCTTATGAAGGTTGGCATACACTAATGTAAGAAACCATGTAATACTCTCATTATTCATGAAACAATAATGAATAAACTGATCATGCTTTCACAAAATCTTAATCCCCAAATCCTCCTAATTCCCTAACATCCATAGACTACCAACAAAACCCCTAGCCTCTACTAATCCCAATATTTAAAATCTAAACTTGTAATAACCTGCTTAGCCTTTACTCTATTAATTATGGGCTCAAGCAAACCACCACCTCAGCCTTTGTATCACGATAAATATTTCTCATGAAGGTAGCAAAACCTTTTCTATTAGCTCCACGACAATTCCAAATGAGAATCTTCATAAACAACTACAAACTGACTTACTCTCCTCCCCCTCGCAATCCTGCATGAATTCTTTACTAGTAATATCATCATCATACATAGCATCAGATTCACCATCCTCTTCCTCATCAATAAGCATCTTAGAGTTAACATTTTGAGATCTCCTCCTATTCACATCATTCATTCCATTAATCCCAATACTTTGTTTTACAAAATTTTGGCCCTTATTCAGTAAAATAGATGAGCTACTACCAAATACAGAAAACTTCCTCCCCTGTATCAAAGATTTAACATGACTAGAGCCCTTACTACCTTTTAAAACCACCCCTTTATGACCATTAAGTAAAGAATTGGGAAATATTCTACCTCCCCTACCCACATCCTTATATCTCCTATTGGATATGGTTGGTACCCAAGAGGCGAATGAATTAGGTGATAATAAATTTTTCTAAATTTAAAGAAGGGTAGAAGTAAATAACAAGATATTCAAGGAAGGAAAGCTTTTTACACTAATGATTTATCCTGGTTCAACTAAATAACTTGGCCTACATCCAGTCCTCAAGATTACCCTTAAGATTTTCAACTATAATCACAAGCTTCAATGGGTGCTTGTAACCTTAGTACAACTCTCAAGGCTTTGACTATTTTTATTTCAACAACAATCCTTGCTCGAAAAATCTCTTTTTAAGATTTTAACTTAGTTGTAAAGAAGAAATCTCTCAAAGAATAACTTTATGTAAAGAGTAAATTAAATACAATAAAGGCTTAAGAATTAATAAGAGCTTTTTCACAAATTTGTCAAGAGTTGTTATATGAATGAATGTCAAACCTTTGATGCACAAATTGAATATTTTTAAGAATGTTCAGACTTAAAATAGCTCACTCAATAATAAAAATTCATTCTCAAAACTTGAATTGAGTCATATATAGTTTAGTAAAGTTTATATCGTTGGTACAGTAAAAGTAGTCGTTGATGATATTTCAAATGTAGAACCAGATGATTCACACATGAAATGAGCTTAGCCAAGTTTCAATCAAGCATAGATGACAATTCAAGTGTAGATACAAGATGACTCACATGTGATTTATAAGGTGTAAGAATTAGACCATTTTGTGTGACAAATCAGGTATGGATCCCTCAATCTCTCATGTGTGAAATGGTTGGCAAAAAGCCAAGGCCATTCGGGATGACAAATCACACGTGGAACTCTATTTTACTCATGCGTGAAATGGCTGGCAGAAAGCTGAAGTTAATTTGAATGATAAATCACGCATGAAACCAAAGTGCATTCAAACATGGATAGCACAATAGAACTAAAGTACATTCAAATGTGAATTGGCTTACCTCTCTTATGCCATATTTGTGTTCGAGTGATCAAGTGACAAATCAAGGTGGAAATTTTCCTTCCATGCATGAATCATCACTACTATTAAATGCAATCTAATGCTAGGTAATAATTCAAGTGTTTGTACAAATACCTTTCAAGCATAAATTGGAGCACAAAAGTTTTATCAAGACATCTCACATGCATAGATGATAAATCACAAGTGGACCATTGCTGATTCAAGCGTGAAACATCATGGAATGTGCCCAAAGTAACAAATCAAGCGTGAATCAATCCTGATTCAAGTTTGAAATGTCATAGAGTGTAAAGTTTAACTTTTATGATCTAATTCAAGCATGACTCACTTTTCTTTCAAGTTTGAATTGACTAAGACAGGTCCTTAAATACACAATAATGATCATTTCAAGCGTGGATCATTCCAAATCAAGCTTGAAATGGACAATTAAACACAAGTGCACTTTAAATGTATGACAATTAGGATCAAAATACTTATAAGCCTAAAGAGGATTTTAAAATGATGTATTCAATTTAAATTAATGATATGTGATTAAGCTCTCATAGTTTTCACATTAAATCTAAGAGAAATAAATAACTAAACTTATAAAACTTCTTCTTCTCTTGATTCTTCATGTTCTTGGAGGTTTTGTCACATCAATGAATCTTGAGATTTGCACAAGTAACAAACATCTTTGCTCTTGGTTTTGTGATCATCAAAACATATTGTTCAACATTCTCTTCCTTTTTGATGATGACAAAGCATAAGATTAAAGTTTTAGTTCTATTTAATAAAATACTCCCCCTTAATTAAGCATAGGAGTTTAAAAATATAAGTGTAAAATATCAACTTTAAATTGTAAAATTGAAATAACACAAATTCAATCTAAATAAAGCATTTCATTTATAAACTTTGAAGATACAAGGAGTGTTAGTATAATTTATCAATGATCTAAATACAAAATAAAGTAACCAACTTGATTTGCTTACCACATTTCTCCCTTTACTAATATACTCTTCCTCTTGCCTATAATATCCTACTATACTCCCTCTTTAGGTTATAATAGTATTCTCTCCCCTTTTGTCATCATCAAAAGGATATAGGCCTTCTTAAGAGAGAGTGAATTTGAGAACGCAAATAGGCTTTCAGGATTTCTCTATTAGACAAAGAATTTGGGTTGAAAGGTTGAGTTGAAGGAATCATAGCCTAAGTAAAGGAATCATTAAGGTCGATAGCAAGAATATGATCCAATGCTTTCTCTACGCTATTAGTAGCTCCTTTAGATCTAGCTTATTCCTTTGGGTGCTCCTCAAACTAACATTCAATAGTTAAGTTCTCTGTAGTTTGCTATTAAGTCTAGCCTTCAAGGTCCATTTGATTTGCTTGATCTTCAGGCTCATCTATAATAGTCTCCTTAATCAGAAAGTATTCTTAACGTAGGAAAGGCTTATTTTGTTTGTGTTTAGAAATGGTTTTCTTACGGTGAAAAGTTTTTGTAACAGATTGAGTAGAAAAATGAGCAAGAGAAGGCATATGCTTTAGAATGGAAGAAGGAGTAACTGGCTCTCCAACATTTTTATTGAGTTCACCAACAAGTTTGGTGATACTCATGTCTATAATGTCCTCATAGAGGTCCTCAAATATTGGTGTTTTAGTGGATTTTAGAAAGGGTGGAAGATTTGGATCAAGAAGATCATCAAATGGGTGAATAGGCTTGGAAGTTTCATGATGGCTCTGGGATTCAGTTTGAGACTCAGTTCGGTGGGGTGTGTCTTATTGTTAAGTCTCGGCTTGTTGATTGATGGAAGACTCTTGGTCTTTATAAAGTAGAAGGTTTTTTTGTTCATAAGAAGAAAGATCATAAGGTGAAGGCATTTCAAAAAGAGAAGGAGGTATGATAGACTTGGTTCTAGAGATTGAGGAAGAAGAGACTTCATGTACTAAGCCTTCTCGATACCTTAAATGGCTAGCTTCATCTTATCTCCTTATTTCTCCTTCTTGTGCTCTAGAGATCCTAAGATGATCCATAATTCTATCTAATTTACTGTTTAGATAGAACACTATATCACAAAGCCCTTTGATATCGTCATATCACCTACCCTATATGAGTAACATTTGTAATATCAACTAAAGGAGAGTTATAGAACTTAGCTTCTCCATGATTATTGATAGCAGCAAACTTGTTTTCCCCCTTACCACTGCCCCTTGACCTCAAGGCCTTCTTTGTCTCTAAGGTCTTTATATAACCTTCTAAGGGCTCTCATTCTCCTCAATATCTTCCTCAACAACATTCCCCTTCTCTATTGCATCTTGAACAACATGAGAATTACATTATCTCTCAACCTTATCCTTACTCTTTTCTCTTTTCAATTTATCCAATTCCTCACAAGCCTCTCTAATATGCCCATACTTGCCATAATAAAGATATAACAAACCCATATATTCATATGCGATGGTTTTAACTACACCCTCAATACTATATTTAGGAATTAAAGGCTTAGTTAAATCAAGTTTAGCACACACTCTCGCAAATTTGCCTTTACCATGTTGCACAGTATATAAATCAACTTTAATAGCCTTGCTAATGAATAACATTTTGCACACTTTTCTTTTATATTTGTGACCATATTTTATTAGCTTAGACCCTTATATGTATTGTTTTGGCACTGAATTTGATTATTGGCTCATTTTTCATTAAGTTTGGGCATTAGAGGTACTTTGGTTATTTTGCACATTTTATTGAAATTAATTATTTTTAATTTGAAATATCAGTTCCTTGACACATTTTATCATCTAAGTAATTTTTATTCTCATTTTTAGGATTTTATTTGGTTCAATTTTATTAGATTGATTTAGTTTTGTTAATTTTACGTTTTTAAGCATTTAGGAGCTAATTTGACAATTTTTTTCTTTTTTATTTAAATTATTTTTTTTGACTTCTTAGCAACGAAAAAAATACAAAAACAGAACCATGCACGCGGGATCGTCTTCACAGGTAGACTGAACGTAGAGCTAATCTTCATCATTTCCTTTCGGTCAGAGTTAGATCACCACCGAGACACACGATCACACATCTCTTCTCATCTTCCTTTGAGGTTTCAGATCATCTCAACTTTCAGTTTCAATAATTGCTCACCTCTTCTCAATCTGAGCTCAGCCGTTCATGGGAATGCACAGAATTCTCATCTTCCTTAAGGGTTCCAAAGGTCGTCATGCATCACTGCAAATTTCTTCTTGCTCGTCGCCACCACATGTATAGCAACACTCATCTCCTCTCAAGTTCTCAGTTTTAGTCATCATACACCATCACTCATCTTCTTCTTCTCAGTCACAGAGTTGGTCATATACTTATCGCACAACTCACATATTCACAGCTTCTTCCAACTTTCATCCATGATAGCTTTTACAACCATCTTCCTTCAAGTAGTCATTAAGAAAATCAAAATGAGTAGTTAAATCTTTTTTAGAGTTCTTCAAGAAAGATGAGACTTAAACTTAAGTATTCTTAGTTTAATGAATTACTATTGTGTTGTAATTCACATATGAATTCTCTGACTTCTTTGTTGCTTTCAAAGAGTTGATTCAATTCTGATTAGATTGAGTTTTTTAGTTGATTACATCCCTTTAAGAGACTTGGATGTTATGATTTGATTCTTAAAATTGGATGATGCATATTATATATTTGAATTTATACTTCAATGGCTATTGTTGTGTAAATTCTAATCTGTCCAATCCTTATAGTAATGTCTGAATCATTTAGCTTATATTTAAGTCTTAAATTGAAGTTAATTACTTAATTCTTGATTGGTTTTAAGTGTTAGAACATGCTCTGGTCAAAGAAAGGTCTAATTTCAGAGTCAAGTCATGATTTGGCATTATTTTTAGAGAGATTATGTCATGGTTTAACCCATAATTGCTTAGTCTTAATGGTAATTAGGCATTTTCTTAATGTCAAATGAATTGCAAGAATCAAATGAGTTGAATTTAGGATTTTATGATAGTAAAAGTGGATTTGAACTTTGAAGAACTCATTTTTATGCTTAGTTAAGTCAATTTCACTTCATTCCATATTTTTCCTTTAAAAATTCAAAAATCATAAACACCTGGAACTTTGAATTTTCTTTTTAAAACCAACATTGTTTTTAACTTGTGAAGATTGTTTATGAATTGTCTTTCATTGCTTAAGCTTGCTCTCTCGGGGTAAATAGTATTGCTAAGATTGAACAAAAATTTCTTATCATAATAAGTCGTAGGAAGATCAAGTAGCCTAACCCACACACTAGCTTTATCCACAATCTACTTTATCATATCAAAATCCTTATGCCATCTCAAAACCCACATATAACTATCTCGGAAGATCCAAAGCTTGCCAGTCAACATTGCTTCATAATCATCCTGACTTTTGGATTTAACTAAGAAAAAATCGTTCACTAAATCACAAACACCTGTCTACCTTTCCTTCACCCAAATCTTGTTCAAATGCTTCATAAATGCATAAAAAAAAACACTTCTACCTTAGGAAGCATGAACATGCCAAAATAGGTGCCATGTCTGCGTCGAATATGTATCTAACATGAATGCGCATCTTCAACTAAATGCAGTGCATTCGTTTTTTTTATTGTTGATACAGTCGAATATGGGCTAGTATAGGTGGACACTTGTTGAACATGGGACATAACGTTTTGGCATCTTTTTTTCAAAACTAGATGCCCTGCTTTGTTGACTCTATAACTTTCCCAAATCCTTTATGGCCTTGCCTGACACATGGAAGGTCTTTGGCTTTGAATCTGTTTGGAGAGTTTATCGACCATTACTAAAGAAGCACCACTAATCAACTTGCTGACACCTCTTATGTCTTCTTGCCTTGTTCGGCTGTGATATTCAAGTTTCAAGTCTGCATTGAGTCATCGACTAAACATAGTTAGCTCATCCTACTATTATAAGTTTTCAAGTCTTCTTCCCTCTGACATGTGGCTTTGAGCCTTCAACAGTTCGACCTTTTTTACCCTACTTCATGATTGTCACCGTCGCTCATCTTGTCAACTCATGTAACTAGTGTTGCTCAGCCAATCTCCTCCTTAACGATGTGTCTCTCTTCCTCCTTAGTTAGTCAAGTGAATCAACACAACTTGTGTTTACATTTAAATGAAACACACTGACATTGTGCTTTCTGATCTTGTAAACTTGAAACACATAACAAGCTAATGCTTTCTAAGCAAATTGCTCTGTACTTTTGCGGCATGCCTACAGCTTGCATTTACATTTAGATAAATTTTATTTGTTTGTGTTAAATTTTTATTACCTCTTTTCATATTAAAATTGCATAAAATTAGTTACAAATTTTTAATATAAATTAGTTTGGCAATAGCTTCTAATTCTAAATAAGGTATTAGTTCAAAGAGTGTGAATTAATTTATAAGAGAATTAATTTAAATTAATCATTATTTTTTATTATTTAATAGTGCTTAATTACTTAACTATTTTATTGTATTAAAAAATATATGTGTATTTAAATATTTAATATTTAATTATTTACATAATCGCTCCCTTGTTATAAAATTTTTGAAAATTACTGTGTTTGCGTATCATGCCGCATCATATCCAATGCCGATGCCCGTAAAAGTGCTTCATAGCTTGTACTCAAAACCTTAACCGCCTGAATCTTCTTAAGGGCTTCAGCAGTCTCGACTTCTCCACGTCATCCAGCACAGGCTCCAAAATATAATCGAACTACCAGAGAAATTCTCCATCACCGCTTGACCTTAATCCTCATCTACATCAAAATCGCACCACGAGTGAGGTAAATTTCTCAAAACTGAATCCTTGTACAGCATCAGACCCTTCTCCTGATCCCCCTCCATCCAGCCTTCCACTCGCGGCACATTCGAAATCTCTCCCGAGAAACTCGCACCTTCCTTACGCACCTTCTTGTGACTCCGACTCAAAGCATCAGTCTCCTCCACCGAACGGGCCATCGCCGAAGACGGCGTCCCCCCGAGAGACGGAGAGCTCATCGCCATCATAAGAACTTGCTTTTATTTGTAAAACCTGTATAACTGTTTCTGTATGTTTTTGACAATGATAAAACTTATAAGATGTGGCGATAGACATATTCTCTCTTGATTGGTAATGCAGAGAATAATTGTTTAAATCATCCATTTCTTGTTCATCTATGCTACCTGCTAGGTTTTTTTTTTTTTTTTTTACTTCTAAATAATTGTAATAGTTGGTGGATATCAACCTCAATTGATAGTCTGATTTTAGAAACTATATAAATAAAATCTAACTGATATACATATTGCATGACTTTCTGCCTTAGTTACATGAAAATGTTATGATTATAATTTTTGTTTTTCACAGTGTTGCATCCCTTCTCAAATATGGGTGTGGTGAGGGGGGTGATATTTGATGAGTCAGCACTCTTAACTGAAGCTGCTGATGATAAAAATGGATCTCTTCTACGACCTGGAGCCGAATCTGTTCTTCGCATCATCTTCCTATCCAAAATCCACATTGGGATCTCTTATACAGCAGATCTTCCAGACCACCAGGTCAGTCGTCTCAGAAGAATGGCAAGTTTGTACTCAATTGATTTCTTTATCTTGAATGAGCCCACATGTGAGGTTGTGCCTACTTGGGATGATATTGATGGCAGTATAGTCTATCTAGTTTCTAATAAGAAGAAGATCTTGCCTAAATTGAGCAATTACAGTTGGGTGGTTGTTTCTCTTAATGTTGGAGGTAAAAGTTCATGTGACTTACCAAACACACTTCAGATTGAGAAGTTAGAAGGGTTGCCATTAACTATATGCCACTTGAATAAAACGTCACTTGGACTTAATGTCGTTACCGTAGGCTATAAGATGAAGGCTTCTCGGGTGGAGGATTTTGCAAAGAGGGGTGCATTTCCTTTGTGTCCTACTCAAAATGGGTTGATGTTTATGCCTCTCATATCTGATTTACCTTTATCAACTCAATTAAAGGAAGTTGACGTGGTTCTCCATAAGGCCACTGATGAAATATTATCCATTAAAGATGACAATATCAATTTTACCCAGAGCATGCAAGAACTAGGAAAATATTTTGAGCATAACCAGGATTGCTGTGTGATTGACCCACTGATTAACATATACCCATTATTGGATCGGTTAGAAATGCAGAAAATTTTACTTGGCTTGGTAGAACTCAACACTGAAAGCAGCTACGTGATCAGAGGGGCTCATTTTCTCAAGGCCGATAATTTTGATGATCTTAATTTTGTGACTGAGTTGGGAAAAGCTAACCTGTCTCTACCATGCATTGTGAAACCGAAAGTTGCTTGTGGTGTTGGTGATGCTCATAAGATGGCAATTATTTTCAGAGCTGACGACTTAAAGAATTTAGGCGTTCCCCTGCCGGCAATTATCCAGGAATATGTGGATCATTCATCGACGTTGTACAAATTCTACATGTTGGGTGAGAAAATTTTCTATGCTGTCAAGAAGTCAATGCCAAATGCTAACATCCTGATGAAATCATTTGAAAGCTGTGACCTTAAGCCTCTTGAATTTGATAGCTTAAAGTCACTCCCTACTGCTGACAATATCCAGAATTCTGTAGTTAGTGAGTGCCCTACAGGAACTAATGAATCCATCGACCTGAAACTAGTCACGGATGCTGCGAATTGGCTTAGGAGAAGGCTTCAACTTACCATCTTTGGATTTGATGTTGTTATTCAGGAAGGAACTCATGACCATGTCATTGTGGATGTAAACTATCTCCCATCCTTCAAGGAAGTGCCGGACGATATAGCAATTCCCGCATTTTGGGAGGCTATTAGAGGCAAGTTTTGTTAAACTCTTTATGTTAATTATGCTCAAGGGTAATCTACTTCACCAAAATAGCTTAAATCAAGGTTAGACATATCCTAAGCTTTGCATATTTTTAATTTATTTTCTATCTAGACACGGAATTTCTTTCGTTATCTTTAATATTCTTTCTATTATTTTTTTCTCAATTTTCATTTTCTTCTTGTTTAGCCTTGTACTTTTTTTTTTTTGGGGGGGGTCTTAGAGGCCTGAGGTCTTTTGAATTTCTTCCTCCTCCTCCTTTTGTTTTTTAATCTTTTTTTTTTCATTCTTTTAATTGTTTCTTTTTTCTCTGTTTTTCTTTTAGCCCCAATCAAATGGCTCAATATCATGTTAAACTGTTTATATTAAATGTGATTGAGGATAATTTACTTTACCAAAATACTTAAACCATTTGGTTAGATACATCCTAAACTTTATATATTCTTAATATATATTTTATCTTCCAAATGTAACACTTATTTCTTAATCTCTAATAAGTTTGACAATAGAATGTAAAAATAAGCATTGGTTTCAACTTTATGATACCACGAGAAAAGAGAGTTTTATGTATGCTAGTGTGATTATTTAAGGCTATTAACCTAACACTTTTAGTGTTACTTAGAAATGAGATTGAAAGATTTTTTTGTATTTTGTGTACTTAATAGCACTTGAAATAAACTAGGCTTCAATGCGTGAGAGTATTCAGCTTTTTCTGCGATGAATACTTGATGAGTAGTTTAATAATTTGATTATTGGAAGGTTGATGTTCTATCAATTTGTTTATTGAATGTGGAAGTCTATCAGGTCGTGCATGTTTTGTAAAATAGCTTACATGTAGCATAAAGGAGATTTTATGTGGCCGGTGATTCATGATATGGATTTTTCTAGATATTTTGAATCTCAAAACCTATGCAAAAAAAAAAAAAAAAAAAGCCATTCAAGGCATTAGTTTATAAATATCTGAACATAATTGAGCCATGGGTGGATCAATCATGAATGTATTAATATATTTTAAATATCATATATGTAAAAAAAATAATGATTCATAATAATAAATGTAAATATTTAAACAAAAAATATATATAATTAGAAGAAGGAAAGGGGAAAAAAAAAGCAAATCCTATCACCATTTCATAATTTTCATCTTTTTTTTTTTAAGGAGTTAGATGTTAAAAAATGTAAAGTATTTTTAATTTTTTTTGAGGTATAATCATTGTTTTTTTTCAACAGTATTCTATTAATAATGACTTTATATTTATTGTAGGGTGTTTAATAAGAGTAAATATAAAAAGATAGGATTAGTTTAAAAGTAGGTAATAACTTTATTATAAGTAAAATTTAATTAAAATGTTTTATAGTTTTGATCAGGAATATATTTTATTTTATTATTTATAATTTTAGAATATGTACAGAC
Organism: Prosopis cineraria; assembly: GCF_029017545.1. Lineage (NCBI taxonomy): Eukaryota > Viridiplantae > Streptophyta > Magnoliopsida > Fabales > Fabaceae > Prosopis > Prosopis cineraria. The sequence goes on along the minus strand of NW_026557143.1, from coordinate 1,482 downwards.
GTACATATACGTACGCATTTCTGACTTATTCACCCATTATTCTCCCTTTCCCAATTCTTAATACTTATTAGGGTGCATTCTTGCATACATATAATTATAAATTGTAGCTGAGAAGTATAAGCTGAATTTAAAAAATATAAGGCTAGTTTGACCAATTGACTTGCCAATTATACTGACTTTTATTAGTTCGTTCAATCAAGTCTTGACAAGTTTTTTCCTTCTCCAATTTTCACGTTATACCTCATTAGACATGTGATTGGTTCCTGATCAAACATGTTAGTTCAATGCTGTTTTCTTAGCATTGTTCAAAACTATATTCGGTCTAGCTCCACGCAACAATTGATCTAGCCTTGAAAATATGATTATTTCTTCATTGTTTTGGGAAAATCAGACAAAATATTTTTTTTTCCTGTGAATCCTTGAACCTTGTTGTATAGAGTAAGAGAAATGAGTATAAAACTGCATTTCTTAACATTCACCAAATTTATTAACCTTAAATTCAAGGTCACTTTGTTCTAGCAAATCTCTATTTCTTTGGTGTCATCCTCAATTATTAAGAATTCCATGTGACAAACCGCACCTATGCCCTTGTCATGAGAAAGATTAATAATTTTGTGAGTTTAAATAAATTTATAATAGGGATTTAAATTTCAATTGTAAATTTTTAAGAGTTTATTTTTATTAATAAATAGTTATTAAAAGTATATGATTAAAATATAAAATATGATTATAATTTAATTTAAATATATTTAAATTTAATCATTAAAATTAAATTAATTTACATTAAATATTATCATACTTAACATAAAAATTACAAAATTACAAAATTAGGCAACTTATTTTTAGTATTTCTTGTTTTTTATTTTTATTAATATTAGTTTTTTCTTTTTCAGTTTTATTTTTCTTTAAATCAAAGCATACTATTTCTATAAATTAAATTTTACATAGTATATATGTAACTCACTTGACTTGGTTAAAAATCAGCAAGTTTAATGAGCTTAATCAAGTTTATATTTAATTTGAATTTTGAATTGACGCAATTTTATAAGGTAGAAACATAAAAAATAATAACTTTAAAAAGTCAACTTGCAAGTTTAATTAAATTTATATTTAATTTAAATTTATGAGTAAGTTGATATAATTTTATAAATTATAAACATAAAAGTGATAAAATTAAAGAATTAATATGAGAGTTTGACAACAATAGTTATAATAATACAAATCTTTAATGTACATATAGTCTGACACACACACATCTACATATGTATGTATCATGGATGTATGTATGTATTGATAGTAATTTCATAATGATCATGATGTTTAAAATTTAGGTGGACTTCTTTAATCTGAAAGCCAATGTGTTCAGAAGACAACAAAAGCAAAACTAAAAGAAAACAAAGGGGAAAAAAAAAAAAGACGAACAAATGATGGTCACTGCTTATTATATTAATTAATGTAAAAGGTTTCCATTTTTTTTATCAC
>NW_026557142.1:0-27551 GCF_029017545.1 Prosopis cineraria | reverse complement strand
TTTCACCACCGGCACCGCTAGAATTAATGATTTAATTCTTGTAATTTATTCTCCTGAATATAAAAATATTAAAAATTTATTGCTAATCCCCGGAGAGACGTTACGATTTGTGGCAGGCGGTAAATTAGATCATAGGAGGAGGGTAATGTGGTCATTAAAGTTCCTCCATAGCCCACAGCATCCGGGGGCTTTAAAAAAGCGAACAGCTTCCGGAGACGAAAGACCTTTCAGCCAATAGCCTCCTAAACCTCATAAACCCTCATCTGAGAGTCTGTCGTCTCTCTCTGCGACTCATCAGCTTCTTCGAGGGGAGAAAGTTGAAACGAGAAGGAGAGAGCTTTTTTATATCAATGGCGACTCACCTTCCTGACCACTTCAAGTGTCCGATTTCCCTTGAGATAATGTCCGACCGGTTATCCTCTCCTCGGGTCACACCTTTGACCGTGCTTCCATCCAACGGTGGCTCGACGCCGGTCACCGGGTTTGTCCAATTACCAAATTACCCCTCCCTGATCACCCTTCCCTCATCCCAACCATGCTCTTCGAAGCTTGATTTCCAACTATGCTCTCATTTCGCCTCTCAAGCAGCAGCTGCCTCCCCAACCTGAAACCCTAATCTCCTTGCTCACTTCTCGGTCTTCCCCCTTGGAAACTAAAATTGAATTGCTAGACCAACTCACCCGGCTTTCCCGGCGTGACTCGGTGTTTCGCCGGCGCTTGACTGAGTCAGGGGTCGTGTCGGCAATGTTGAACTGCGTTGACTCCGGTGATTCTGGCCTTCAGGAGAAAGCCCTCTCCTTGCTATTGAATCTAAGTCTTGACGATGATAACAAGGTGGGCTTGGTGGCGGAAGGTGTGATAGGTCGAGTTGTGGCTGTTTTGCTGGGTGGTTCACCGAATTGCAGAGCGATGGCGGCAACTATGCTGACCAGCTTGGCGGTTTTGGAAGTAAATAAAGCCACGATTGGTGCATACCCATGTGCTATTGAAACTCTGGTTTCGCTTCTTCGGAATGGTAAAGGGAGAGAGAAGAAGGAAGCTGCCACGGCGCTTTATGCGATCTGCTCTTTTCCTGATAATCGAAGGAGAGCCGTAGAATGCGGGGCGGTGCCTATTTTGCTGGGAACTGTTGGCTCTGGGCTTGAGAGGGCTGTTGAAGTTCTAGGTATTCTGGCTAAGTGTAAGGAAGGCAGGGAACAAATGGAAAGCTATCATGGATGCATACAGATTCTGGCTCGGGTTTTGAGGAATGGAAGCTCGAGGGGAGTTCAATATGCACTGTTGGCACTGAGCTCTCTTTGTTGTTGTAGTGAAAAAATGAGACTGCAGGCTACAAAAGAAGGAGTTTTGGAGATCGGTCTTGCATTGCTGGACGATGATAACGAGAAAGTAAGGAGAAACTCATCGAATTTGGTTCAGGTTCTGCGTGGCAACCACTGGACAAAGTGATATGAAAGTCAAAATATTTTTAGGTGATGGAAAGAATCAGTTTTGAGAAGAAGATTTCTTGTCTTGTCCCCTGATGAGGTTGAGCAGGGTTTCTCTTTATTGACTCTACCCTGTTCGGTAGTCCCTGTACAAAAAGAAGATAACAATTTTATGGTAATAGGGTTCTTTTGTATCTTGTACATCTGAATAAAGATGATGGAGCAGATCTGTGTTGTTGGCTGTTTAGAATGAGAAAGGTGCCAATCGATCCTGTGAATTGTAATCTTTCAAAGTTACAGAGTTTTTCTTTCAATCAAGGCCTGTATGCTGTGTTAATTTCTAGCTGTCGTCTTTCAGCTGCATCAATCATCTATTAGATAGTCAAAGGGAACGTATGTACCTGTTTAAGAGACGAAGTCGCTCGCTGATGTACTTCAAATATTACTTAGGAAGAGTAAAACTACAATCTACAGAGATAATTCAGATTTTATGAGTTTCTTGGGACAGGAAGAACAAAGTTTTTATCAAGACATGGTTGCTGATTTTTGTAAGAAAGTTAACTTCAACTATTGAACTTTAGCAGAAAAAAGGCTCTTACTACTATCATCATTTGTCATGGATCAGGGGAAAAAGGGTTATTTACTTATTTTACTGAAAGATCAAATTTTCAGGGTAATTCCTGCTCAAACCTGGAGGATCATACTATTTGTGCAGTCATCTATGTCATGGATATGATAACTCTAAATACGAACTGTGGCGCCGCGGTGAATATAATCAAACTGTTAGTGCTAGTCATTCTAACTGAATAATTCTGATTTGTTAAGTAGTTGTTGTTGATAGAATATTTGCAAATTCATTGTTTTCTTTAATTGTTCACACATGCACAATTCAAGTGTTTTGCTTAGTTCCCTCATTAGTGTGTTACTATAATAATGGATTCCATATCTGTTCTTCGAATGATCATATAATCATGAATAAGCTAGGTTCATGACATATGAAATGATAAAATGCATCTCATAAAATTCGTTGTTTTCTTATCCCTAAGACGGTAACTAATCCTTTTGTAGCATGATAGATGACAAATTGCTGGGTTGGTCTACAAGTGTGGCAAGGGCAACGTTTTTTGATCTTATGGTTGCATCAAACTTTTGAGTTCGTTGGTGAATGTTTTGACTTCTAAAATCTCTGAATAACTGAGGACAAAATACTAATTACCAAATGAAATCTCTTGAATCACAAGTGTACATGAGTTATTAGACTAATTAAATGGCATTGCTCCCTTTCATTGTTCATTTCATCTATTATTATTTTTCTTGTTTAAAATCCTTTTGTTTGTCTTTGAAGCGAAGCAAAATTCTAAATTCATCACGAGACATGGAGGACAGATTTCGGGTACAGGATCCTGGCCCTACATTACACGACAACGTTAGTTATTGATAATGAGCATTTTGTATGTCTAGCTTGAGAAATTCTCTTCTTTACAGAACAAGCAGTGGATGCTCTCTGCCCTGGTTTCTGTCATATCATATCAATCGCTCTCAGTTTCTCCGCCAGATTAAGTTATTGAAAAATGACAATGTGCCTGGAAAGTGGAGCAAGTCTGTGCAGGCTCGGTGATCTGCTGGCAGAAAAAGACGAGCTATAGGCCTACAGCCTATAACTGTTAAGTCACGGAACTTACATCAGGCCCCTTGAAATTTCGTACATGGCGGACCTATCTCTGCTAATTATTGAAATCATGGTGCTGTGAATACTGAATGAGGGAAGGTATTGGTTTTAAATTTTAAGAGTTAATTATCAAGGTTGTAGCTGAATCATAATTAGACCAAATTATGAAAAAAAAAATACATTTCATTGTGTGAATCAAAGTTCCAGTTCAAACATGTTCAACTAATCGAGTTAGCGTTTTTTAATACTATGCTTGAAATTTGAATTTTCAGTTACGAGTCCAGATTTCAATGAATTTGTCTTGAACTGTCTTGGATATTTATTCGTTACTGTTATGCAGGATACGTTTGGGCTGATCTCTCTCTCTCGTTGGAAGCTTCTTTGTATGCTGAAGAGTCAGGCTGCTGCACGGTTTATTATTGGTTTATATATTAATATTATTTGAGTTTGCTTCCCTAGAAGAAGCATGTTTAACCTAGTTGATTGGAAGAAACTATTTAGTATTTATTATATGTTTTTGTGTGATCCTGTTTGTCTTGTGTCGCAGATGATTATATTATTCACCACCCCAAGATTTGGAAAGGTCTTCACTCAGTTGTTTAATGTCCATGTGAGGATACTTTGGAGCTGTGCATGTTGACTTCAGGTTGATAGTAGCTGTGAGTTCTTTTTCTTAATTTTCTTTTTCTAGTTAGTCAATAGATATCACTCTTAAATAATAATAATAACGGGTTGATGATCTTCTTTTTCGACATGTGGATGAAGAATTTCGTAGTAGTTTTTGGTAGAACAATTATGTATGGATAGTCACCAGAAATAGTTTGGTCAACACCTAATATGCATGGTCTTTGCTGGCTTTCTATATACGTTTGCTTCTTTTCATACTCTCTTTATATTGCTGAATGATTCCTTACCCACTGGAAGAGGCAAACGAGGCTATAATAGGAAATGTAATATAGTTTTTGTTTTTTTTTTCCTCATATTTATTGAATTTAACTAGAGGCTAAAGTTGACTTTGAATTATGAATGTGTTAATTGACTATTTGACCCTTGATGACATTTAGTGTGGTTGATTTTTAATTTGTTGAAAGTTTATTTGACAAAAATCAGTTTAGTAAAAATTAATTGTTATAACAAAATTTATGTTTGGATAAATTTATTTTAAAAGTCAATTTTTTATACTGAAAACTGTTTGAATTATGATAGTAAAATGTGCTTTTAATGTATAATTACTAAAAAAAACATTGATTTATTATTGTTTGTAATTTTTATTATGCAAATGTAATATATTTGAAATATTTAAAAAATGTGATAAAGATTTTAATAGTATAAACTTGATTTATAATGCTAACAACTTGATCTCTAATTATTTATACTTTTTTAATATGTAATTTTAGAGAATGTGATAAAGATTTGTAATTTTTATTATATGCTAACAATTAACATGATTAATTATTTAATTTATAATGTTAAAAACTTGATACCTAATTATTATTATTCAAATGACAATTATATTTTTAATGAATTAAAAAATTTTTAAATAAAATAATTAGAGATTAAATTTGTAATAGTATGGTCAAATAATATCATACTTTTTAAATTTATTTTTTAAAAGTTTTAAATAGTTATATTTTAAAAATTTTCTTTTAACTATTATTTAAATATATTTTAAAATGTGTTTTTTATAAAATATTTTACTTAATAATTTCTAACATCTTAAAAATAAAATTTTATTTTTTAAATATGAAACACAAATAAATGAGCCCTTAATATTTGTAATGGCCAATTTTCACCCTGAAAGAAAGGCCGAAAAAGACAAGAAAATGCACACCACGTGAGTTGGTTGCCATTTTTGTTAAATAAATTAAATGATTTCTTAATAAATTTTTGTTAAAAATAAATACGTCTGTCGTATCTTCAAAATTTACGTAAATCAGTAAATCTTATAAAAAATTGTTAGTTTTTGCAAACAAAAGCCTATTCAAGTCTCATTCATGATATAGTAATATAGTATACAAATAAAAACAAAATTAAGAGGAAAAAAGAATAATATAATACTCCCTTCCTCTTGAATTATAAATGCTTGTTGGCAGATTTAACATTTCAAAATATAAAATACTGATAAAAATAAGATTTCATTAATAATATTTTTTAATATTACTTTCTTCATATATTTTTTCTTTGTCTTTAATTTTTTTACAAATAGAAATTAAATAAAAGATATTTTTAAATTTTTTTGTTTTTATCTTAAAAAAATAAGATAATAAAATATATTGATACATATATATATATATAAATGATTTTATTTAAAAAATATTTTATAATTTGAGAAAGGTGCTAGCAGACAAGAGGCAATTTGACCATGGTACTACAAAAAAAAATATTTATCAATATGTTATACTTTTAAAAATATTTCTTCAAATATTACAAATTTAAAACTTGGTTCCAACGACATTGAGTTCCAAAATCTTTTTACAGAAAGTACAAAATTTGCACTTATATTTAAAAGGTTTTAAAAATAATGTGACATGTGATTGTATTTTATAATTTTTCTTCCCTCCTTTACTTGTTTCTAAAGGTGATAATTTAGTCCAAACTTATTGGGTAAATCCAAACTCATTCAATAAAATTTAAGGTCGAGCTTAAAATTTTTTTTTTTATGTTTGTATCTATTAGCCCAAATACTCAAATAAAAAATTTTTTATTTTTTAAAATATATAAAATATAATTAAATATTAATTAATTCTTTAAATTTTAAGTCATTTTATACTAAAATATTATATTTGAGTGCTATATATTATTTAAATATAAAAAAACATATTTTATATTTTTTATAAAATAAAATAATTAATTTTAAAGTAAGAAATTTAATTAATTTTTAAATAAAAAATAAATTACTTTTTTTACTTTAAATTTAAAATTTATTAAATTTTAATTAATTTTTTACTTTAAAATTAGTAGGTTTGAATATCCAAATTTTATTTTTAATTAATTTTTAAATATAAGTATAGAACTTGGCTTTTATTTTCTTTAAAAAAATAAAATTTGATATCACTAGAACAAAATTTTAAATTTGTAATATTTAAAAAAATATTTTTTAAAATATGGCATTTTTTTTTTCTTTATAGTACCATCGTCAAATTGACGAGACAAGAAAACGCAATTATGTTTTCTCAAAAGGCGTGTTTGGCGTTTGAATAAAATAGCTTCTTCTCTCATTTCTTTCTTCTTTTGTTCATTCTCATGTCTTCGTAATCTTTAATAAATGTGTTCAAAATCGATTCAAATTAAAGGGATTGAGTCAAACCAATTCAAATCAAAAGAAATCAATCAAAATTAAACAATAATCAAGTCTGTTTTAATTTTTATAATATGAAAATTGATTAATTTGATTTAAGTTTGGTTGTGAGTACTAGAAACCAAACCAAACCAAGTCAAACCTGATTAAAAAATACTATTTATTTATTTATAAAATATATGATCATTTATCTATGAGAAACATTTTGTTTTGAATTTTTTATAGTAATAGATAAATATTTTTAAAGGATTTGAATGAAAATACATGATATTAAATAATTATAATAATTATGTTATGACCATCATTTAATTATTTATAACTTGAAAGCTTCAGTATTTAATTTATTTATAAGAAACATTTTATTTTAAATTTTCTATAATAAGTTTTTCATTATTTATTAAAATATAGATATATAGATAAACATTTTCAAAGGAATTTAAATAATTTTAATGTTAAAAACTCATATCAATTTTTATGATTAATTATCGTTATCACATTGAAATTTTATTATATTTTTATACCTCTACTTATGAAAAAAAGGAGCTAAAAAGAGTTAGATTTAATTTTAATATATAGCACCATTATGAAGATGAAAAAAAAGAAAAAAAAATTAAAGAAGTGCATTGAACCCTGATGCAGACTTTAATCAAACCGAACCAAATCAAAAATTGAACCAAATCACATTGGATTTCATAAAAATCGATCAGGTCCTAGTTATGAGCCAATCGAATGATTCGATTTGGTTTGGTTACCAAATCAAACTGAGCCTATGAACACCCTTACTAGTCTTTGATTTTATATATTGTACTCTCTTCATCCTTAGGTACAGGATATTTTTTTAAAAGTTTATTTTAACATAATATTTCCAAGTTATTAAATAGTTTTATTCTTATCTTAAAAAAAAAGAGGTATTAAATATTAATTGACTGTAATAATAATTATGAGAGATACAATTAAAAATTTATTATGATTTAAGATAATTTCAACTAAATAATAAACTATTGATATTTGGGGATTCGGTTAAATTTTTTTTATATATAAGTTGGGGAGGAGTATAAATTATTTTTTAAAAGAAATACATTATTCTTTTTGTAATTAAGTTATTTTATATAAAATGTAAATCATTAATTACATTACTTTAATTTTATCTCATTACAATTTTGGATGAGCAGTTGGTAAAAAATTACACTATTGAGAAAATATTTTTAAAAATAATGTATTTAATAAGAATAAATTAAGAAAATTTTATTTTTTATTAAAAAATATAAGATATTTTTAATTAAATTTTATCCCTCAATAGAGTAGTTATTTATTTTTAAATTAACATTATCTTTTTATATTTATCTCTATTTAATAGGATACTTCACTTTGATTAAAAAAGTATTGATCTGTTTAAAATTATTTTTATTTTATTGTTTTCAAAATAAGTGTTTTGTAGAACATGTTTTGAGAGCAAAAAATAATGAAAGTAGGTGTTTTTAATTTTTTTCTTATTTCTTAGAACAATAATTTTAGAACATCTAAAAAATGTTTTGGTTTTTCTATCATCTAGAACAATATATTTTTTTGTTTTTTAAAATATTTTTTAAAAACACATTATCATACAAATTTTTATTTAAGCTTATATTTTCTTTGGAACGGAGAAGTTTGCCCTCTAGCTTAAGTCGGTGCGGATCGTCTTCCAATTTCCTATTGAATAAGTTGTGTTCCCACTGTTGACTTGTATCTAGTTTTTTTTTTTTTTTTGGTCGGTTGGTTTGCTTAGTTTGGTTTAAACCACCAAAAATCCTTAAACAGGACCTTGTTATGGATATGGGATTAAAGTCGTCTGCCTTTCACATCACATATTCTAACATCATTCTAGATCCTTACTGTAATATTATTTTTATACAATTAAATATTATTATAAAATAGCAATATTTCAGACTTGTCAAATAAACTTTTAACTTGAGCAAAACAAATTTCTCTTCCGTATAAATCCCAAGGCCCAGTTTTCCAAATGGGCTCAAGACCACAGCCCAGTTTTCAAAGTGGGCTCATATATAGGCTTAGATTGGGTTTGAAAAGCCCAGCAACTTCACCAACACATTTTTGCACTTCTAAAATCATATGAGCATTCTATGAATAATAAAAAGTCATATATGTGAATGCTAAGAAGGTCTTTGAGAGAATTACTTTCAATTGAATTTAATAATATTTTTTCAAAAAAAATGAAGGGAAGAAAATCTCAATTGTTTTGGCAAACAACAGACAAGTAAGAATATATACTGATTTAAAAAGAAAAAGAAAGAGAAAAGCAAGAGCGGGATTGTAGGTAGTGATTTGGTTGATTGAGACAAGGAAGGAAAAGAGAGAAAGAAAGATGTTTATTGAAAGTGAAGAAACTTCGAGGAAGGAAAAATGGAGTGATGCGTGCATGAAATTGTGAAGAGTGAGTGACATTTATAATAAAAAGAAATAGGAAAAATGATGAAACTTTCAATAATGGTATCCCCCTTTCAGGCTAACACTCTCATTCAATTCCCTATCATTACCCACTTGAATGCCTCCTGCCCCACCCACCACTTCCCAATAGCTTTTTCTTCCATTTATAATATCTATATACTCCCTTTATTTCTCTTTATAATGGTGGGTGAGAGTGAGGGAGGGAGGGAGGGAGAGAGAGAGAGAGAGAGATTGAGGGATTTTTATCCCTATTAAATATAAGCAAGGAAGAGTATGTACATTTAATTAGAATAAAATTATAAACTTATTAAATTTTTTAAATAAAATTGATAAGTTTTAATTTTTTTATTTTAATGAATCATGTTAGAAGTAATTTATAATTAAAGTCGAAGAATTATACTGCTACAATTTGTCATGCCAAATGAGGAAATGGGTTGTACTTTAGAAGAAAGAGTATGGGGTTTGGGTATTGCTAGTGATTTGAGGAATTTGTTTGCTTGTGGAGAATTTGCAAATTTGAAGGCATTTGTATGTAGTGGAGGGTTGGAGTGAGAAAGAGGGCAGCTATTATATATTATTGGAATCCAGCGGGCTCCTTTGGATTCATCCATCTCTCTCTCTCTAACCTCCACATATTTTATAAAATATTTTTTTTAAGAAAATATAAAATTTAAAAAATACCCTTCATTTAATATTTCATTAATAAAAAATATTAAAATAAAAAAATATATAAAAAAAATAATATTAAAAAAGACTAATTAATTAAACTTTATTTTTATCAAAGTATTTTATATTTTTGGATGCTGAATCTTTTTTAAAAAATATCTTATAATTTGAGATGAAGGGAGTATCATGAAGATTTATTAAATATATGATATTTTTATTATTTTATTTTTACCTTTTCACTTTGTTCCACATAATCCATGGCTTAGGTACTTAAGTAATTGTTTGTGTAAAAATGCATTTTGGAGGGGGGGAAAAATAAAGCATTGTCCTTGTTACAATTTGGAATGTTCACGGACGAATGTCGTTAGTTGTTGACTACTCTTTTATGCTAAAAAAAAAAAAACCAAAAACTATTACTATTTCATAACAACAATGACGAACCGACGTGACTTCAACAACTACGCCAATTATATGATGTAACTGACCCACTAATCATGCATCATCTACAACGAATTTGAACAAATCATACGATTACACCCAAATTACTATTTAATATTATACAATCAATAAATAATAATGTCAAACAAATAAATCTCTGCAAATGATTTAAAATAAATCTTAGCCGTATATTTGGTCATATTCAAATGATTTTACTTCCTTTTTCTAAAATAAGTGCAAGGACCATTAATTTTCAAAATAATTAATTAATTGCAATTGGTTTGAGCTATGTGGAAGAAGTTCCATCATACCTTCCTTTTGTTTTTTTGGGTTTACCAAATCAAGAATTTCATAAAATTGAGTTTGAGCGTTATAACCAAAAAATGTTGAGGACTTGTTTGACAATATATTTTGAAAAAAGTTTTTTAACTTTTCAGAACAAAAAATAAAAAAAAATATGTTCAGTGAATTGTTTTTAAAAAATGTTTTCAAAAATATTGTTTGGAGAATAGAAAAACAAAATATCTTTTACATAATTTTGAAATTATTATTTTAGAGAATAAAAAATATAAAAAACACCCATTTTTATTATTTTTTATTTTTAAAACATGTTTTTATAAAATATTAATTCTAAAAAAATAAAAAAAAAACAGTTTCATGCAAATCTAAATTTTTCTTAACCAATAATTTTTTTTTGTTTATTGAGAATTTAACACTTTTCCCTCTTCCAAAAAAAAAAATTATTTCAAAATTATTTTCTTACAAACATGTATTTTTTAATTGGAGATAGTTCTTTTCACCCAGCTCTCAGGCTCAAAACAAATATTGTTTGGTAATAAAATGTTGATCAAGTTAACAAAGATTTAACTCATAATATACTTTCTTCTATCATTATTATAAGATATTTTTAATCATTTCATGCATATTAAAAAGGTTAATTTTTTTAATATCATAAAAAATAATACTCTCTTCGTCTTAAATTATAAAATACTATTAGGGAAGATTTAATATCATAAAATATAAGACACTTTAATAAAAATAAGGTTTTATTAATTATACTTTTTTAAAATTACCCTCCCCCATATATTCTCTCTTCAATATTCTTTCATTAATGAAGTATTAAATGAAGAATATTTTTAAAAGTTTGTATTTTTATTTTGAAAAAATAAAGTTGTAAAGTGTATTTAATGAGTTTTATTGATATATAAAATTTTATTTAAAAATATTTTATAATGTAAGACGGAGGGAGTATGAACTTTTATTTTTTCCCTTAACTTTAAATAATAGTATAATTATATTAAATACCTTCACACCAATAAAAAAAAATAAAATTAAAAAAGGTAGGTTAATTACTATAAAGTATTCTATATTTTGAACCAAAAAACTATCTTTAAAAGATATCTTATAAATAGAATTAAAGAAAATATAAAATTATGACTTTAAATTTTGTTATTAATATGAGGTTTTTGTTAATAAATGATTTATTAAATGCTCTTTTAACCCAAACACAGGCTTATTTAATTTACCTAAAAAAGATATTGTAATCGTCACCAAGATGCCAAAAAAATGGTGTGGAGACGTTATCACAGACGGCATGAAAATATAAATATAGGTACTCTCTCCACCTCAGTGAGCGTCGTCGTCAAAGTTTGATTCACCAATACAAGCTTTTGGTTCGAGCAACTCACAGAACAAGATGGTCACTAAAGTTTATATTGTGTGAGTGATTCTTCCTTTTTTCTATTTCTTTCTTTTTTCGTGTGTTCGTTCTGATTGAGCACCATCGGCTGCTTCGAATGGGACCGGAATTTCATTTCGTTTTCTTGTTTTCCCAATTTTTTTGGCTGCACTTCCATAAAGTTCATAGATTTTCTCGTGGATTCTGGGGTTTTCCAGTTTCTCTGTCAATTTCATCAGCGAAATGATTGATTGGAGGATCGCTCTTATTAACTAGTTGTGGAGTCACTGTCCCTTCTTGCTTTGGCTCTGTTTTCATTCTGGACATCGGTGACGATGTGCTGAGAATTGAATGCATATTTTCTTGGATAGCGCAATTGCGGGTATATGAATTGGGATATAGGTCTTTCTTGCAGTAAGCTTTTTCTGCATTGCATGTCTTCAAATTGGAGGATTTTTCTGGAGGAAAGTCAGCCATGATTTCCTTTGTTCCTCGTCATCTTTTTCTATGCTGTTTGGATCCGATGGGGCTTCCTATTGATACAGAGAGCTCTCGGAATTGCAGCATATTTTTCCACCGTTTGCCATCACTTAAATTCTTGAATGACTTGCTTCTAGTTCTGGGAGTTTTGCGGAAACTAATTTAGTGCTCAATCCTTTTTAGGGTCATATCCAAGGAAAATATTGTTATGTTATCATCTTGTAAAGTTGTAATTGGTCATTTCTTCTTCATCGTTTATCATTTATGATTTTTGTGAGTCTTTATGTCCTGTGTTCTGCAATTCTGATGGTTACCCTTAAGAGTTAATAATCAGATTATTGCTTCTTTATATTGATAATTGTTAGATATTAGATAAGACGCCATGTCCAGTGCACACACACAACACAAGTTAACGATCCAAAAGGGATGAACGTCAAAAAAGATGAAGAAAGCAAGAGAAAGAGCTTTGACCTATTGGGGGAGGTGGTGGGGTTCACAGGTAATTTGCTGAATTATAGAGAAAGAAACACATGATTGTGAAACCTGACCTACGTTTTGACATTTAGGTTCTAAAGTGTGATAGGCATGGTGAGAAGAACGCAAGCAAAAGTGCGGTCGTGGAATCAATCATCATTGATGGTTGTTCCAGCTACATAAACTATAATGATTGGTCTTTATTTCCTTGGATTGCAATGCTGATAATTTTATGTTTCTTTACTTTATTCATGTTTATTTTTTTTTAATTTTTTTAAACAATGGAGGAAAGCTTCACCTGATAATTTTACTGTAGGGGATGTGAAGTCAATGTCATTCTATCTTGAAATATACTAATGTGCTTATAGTTCTCTGTAAATGATAACGTAGTCCCACCATAATTTAATATTAATGCTTCAATGGTAGCCTGGTAGGGGCTAACGCTGTTTTCTGTAACACACCTTAGATTCTGGGATAAGGAGCACACTGTTCCTGATAGGCTTTGTTTATCTTATATGATGAGTTTCTAGACGCTAAGTTTCAACTAAAATTAACCCCCTGTATTTTAATTGCTTCCTATATGGACAGTTGCTACCATATGGTCTGTGAGAATACATTATATTTTCCTTCTGATAGTTATAATGTTAGGCTCGCTGAAACTTACACTTCATGTTTAGTTACTATTCTATGTACGGACATGTTGAGAAGCTGGCTGAAGAGATTAAAAAGGGAGCTGCTTCTGTGGAAGGAGTAGAAGCAAACTCTGGCAGGTATTGAATGATTCTTTTTTTTTTCAGACCAAAATTTTGTTTTAGAAACATATCAATGTACTTACTGCTTCATATGGTTTCTACTTTTTCTTTTTCTTTTTCCTTTTTTGCTGGGCTGGTGCGGGGGGGGAGAGAAAAGAAAAGTACTTATTGAGAACACAACTTCTAAATATACTAGCATGATAAGTATGTGTGTGCAGAGAAATCTGCTGAGTTTCTTAATTCTCTGTTTATTGTCTTCTAGTCACCAAAGTAGTGAAATGACTGACGTTAATTATTCAACCAAGCATCATAATCTGTTAGAAACTCTCGAGAGACCTCCCTCACAGAACTTAACAGGTGCCTGAAACACTGCCTCAAGAGGTACTTGGAAAGATGGGAGCACCTCCAAAGAGTGACGTGCCAATTATTACCCCCAATGAGCTAGCTGAGGCAGATGGGTTATTGCTTGGTTTTCCCACAAGATTTGGATTGATGGCTGCTCAATTCAAAGCCTTCTTGGATGCAACCGGAGGCTTATGGCGAACACAGGCTCTTGCTGGAAAACCTGCCGGAATTTTCTACAGCACAGGATCTCAAGGTGGTGGACAAGAAACTACCCCGTGAGTTAATGCAATCTCTTCCTTACAGATAAGATAAGATCAACAAAACATAGCTAGTTGAAGCCAATTATAACAAACATAAAACATGTATTACTCAAAACTAATGAAAGCCTGAGAACACTTGATCACTAATCTGGTGGTTTTGAATTTCTTCAGATTGACATCCATTACTCAGCTTGTTCATCATGGGATGATTTTTGTGCCGATAGGATACACATTCGGTGCTGGCATGTTTGAGATAGAGGAGGTGAAAGGTGGGTCTCCATATGGTGCAGGAACATTTGCTGGGGATGGCTCAAGACAGCCTTCTGAATTGGAATTGGCTCAAGCTTTCCATCAGGGCAAGTACTTTGCTGGCATTGCCAAGAGGCTCAAGGGATCTTCTTCATCCGAATGATTTTTTTGGTTCTTATTTACATACGCTACCTTGTGTTTCAGTTACTTATTGTGAAACAGAATAAGATGTTAGCTGGGATTTAAAAAACAAGGAGTGAGGACGTAAAGATGATGTTTTTGTTGAAAGTAATTGTTGTCACAGTGTAACTTGGAATACAGTATTTTACTACCAATAACAAGAATTTGCTTGCTCTATAGTTTGAGTGGCTTAATGGGCTTTTTTTGTTTTGCATAATACTAGAATTTCTAATCAAAGTGCTACACCATAATACAGTATTTTGTTTTGACCTGCATTATCCACAAAGCTTATAGATAATCAGTATAAGCCTTCTAGATATACGTACAAGTCACTCACATGAGATCTTAAGAGGAACTTGAAACAATGCAGTTACAGGGTATAAGTTAAATCTTTAACAACTAGACTAATCGTTGTTAACAATAATCACTATTATGTAATGGTGCTTAATGATTTTATTTTGGGCCATTGAGACTCCATGCTCATATATGAGAAAAGATTAAAGAAGTTGGCGAACGGGCCTAGTCCATATCTATTTGGGCCATTGAATTTTCATTCTCGTCTTTTTCTTATTTTGTTTCCATGAGAAACAAGCTCTATACACCGAGAAACAAGTCCTCACGTTTTGGTGCTATGAGAAAAAGTCAATTGATAAAATATAAAAGAGAAACTTACTTCTTCCACAATATATGTTATTATTAATTAATTTATAATTTATAAAAAAATATTAGTTGAAGCTTTGATTTTCTTAAAGTGTCCACATCTTTTCATTTATGCATTTTCAAGAGTTTCTAGTAATATGTGAATGGTTTTTAAATATGAAGCATTCAAAAATAAGAAATTAAAAAAAGTAAGGGCATAAATGGAAAGAAAAAAATTTACCCAATATCCTATATTTTGAATCTAGTAGTGCTTTTGAAAAGTAACTTATATTATAGTCCGGAAGGAGTATAAAAGAAAGATTAATCTATATGTACTTATAGTTTTGCTCAATTTTAATTAGTTCTTTGTAATTTATTTTATTTTAGTCAAGTTTATATAGTTTAATCTAGTATATATGTTAACTCTCTAAAGGTTAAAATTAATAATAAATTATTAAATTTTACAAATAAAAATACTCTTAGAGTTTACAAAAAAATTAATTTAATAATTTTAACCAAAAAAAAATTGATTTAATACATTGTATTTTTTAATGAAAATTTTATATGTAAAAAATATTTAGAAGATAATATAATTATATAAATTTTGAGTTGTAAAATTATATAATTAATTCTAAAGTTATATAATCATTTATTAGTTGTTAATTTTTTTTTTTCAAAAGAAAAATTTAAGAATTTTAACTTTTAAGAATTAAAAAATTTAATTAATCAAACTATAAGAGTTTTAATAAAAACAAAATAAACTGTAGGGACCTAATTGAAAATTGACAAAAATTATAAGAATCTACATATATATTTTTTGTAAAGTATAAAAAAATTTGTCGCAATATATATATATATATATATTAAGACTCCATGATAAATATAAAGAAATTGATTTTTACTTCATTTATTAAGAAAAAAAGTTCTCCCACGCTAGTTCTAGTGACGTAACAGGGTTGTCGAAAGGAACATCTATTGTTATTATTTTTTTCAAAAACAGAAAAAAATGTTAGGAATATAAAAAATGTGCTATAAGATAAATTTACATTTAGACTATCGCGTTACCAGTTATTAGCCAAGACATTAAAAAAGAGAAACTTTATTTAATATCAAATCCGAATTCTTTATCAATTAATTAATAACGCAATAATCTTTTACATATGTGTCTTCTTTTTCAGTAAGCAACCTGTCCCTTAGAAAAACAATGATTATAGTTATCTCAGGACGCTTTAGTGGGTGGCTATAATGTCCACATAAAAGGTATGCTTATTATTAGTTACATTATTTTTACAACTGAAATGTGTTTCCCCCCTGATTCATCACTTTCTCATAGATGGATTTTTAAACTTCAAGCTTAATTGTACTCATATATTTCTTATTACTTGATCGAGTTGATGAGCTGCTCCAATCAATTGGTCAAATGATTAGACTTTGCGAGGAATTGAAAATTAACAATGCTTGGCATTTTCCTTTTAAAGGAAAGAAATGTTTGCAGGAAACTTCTAACTTTGGCATTGTTCTTAGCAAACAACAAAAAGTATTAGGTGTATCAAAGACATTAACTCTCAAAAGATAACAACGGGTTCTTGGCCTTCCTTACCATAGGATTGTAAAGACTACGAAAATTGAAAATGAAAAACTATCTAAACAAACAAAGGAAAATCAGATGCTAAAAGTATTAATAGGTGTTGTTGGTTAATTGTCTATTTGTTTTTTTGCGATCTTTTGCTCCTTTTATAATCATTCAGTTGAGACTATTATTTCCACGATATTCAGAGCTCATTTATGAAAATATCAGGGATTCATTGGCACGGCCCACAAGATTTGTGGCACATCACCATATTCTCTCGATAGTCTTGTACGTCGAGTCATCTTAAGTCTTAAAGGCTACGTTAGGCTCTTGCATGGCACACTCTTCTTTTTTGGCAGTAAATTGAGTCATGTTTCTTGGGCCAATCTCAGTTCTTCCTATTAGGTTGTCATTTCAACTTTAGGCCCAAACAATGCCCCCTGTGAGCAAGTGGCCAATTGAGATAGGCCATGTGGCACATTTGAATGAGAATTGATGTGTCGTTTCGTTCCCTCGAGTCTCTTGGGACTATAAACCTCTCCATCCACATCAATCATTCCTTTTTCTTTTTTGTGCTCCTAATTTATCTTGCCTTTCGAGCTTCTTTGCTTTGTCTTGTTGCATTTTCCTTTGTTCATCCCATCGAGAATAGCCTCTCCAGTTGATGCTTCCTAGAATACTCAAGACATCATCTCTGCCAATCTGTTTGAGGATTTGGTTACTATTCGTAACTCATTTGGACTGCCTCAGGATGCTGACTTGGTACGCCTTGTTCTTCCCATTCTCCATTTCTTACTTCTGGATTGTTTCTTTCCTCCGAAATGGGTCTCTATTTTTTTTCGACAAGAACCTTCAATTTCGTCTTGGCTTCCTGCTTCCCTCCATTTCCAGTAAGCATTTTTCTTCCTATGATCTCTTTATTTTCCTCACTATCTTTATACTTCCAAGTTTTTCTATATTTGTCTAGGTTCGATGCTCCTTCATATAGTTTCACCTCAGTCGTCGTGACTAATGTTGACCACTTGTCTATTGCTCTAGAAGACATGGAACCGTTAAGCCTTACAATCCCCAACCCTTGGCCATTATCTTCCATTAAGGATTTACTATTGACTTGGGAGATCGTCTCTTTTAAGGAGACTTCTTGTAGAAAAATTTGCAACTAGCCCCATTTTTCACCTTCTTAAACCATGTGGGTAGAACATCTCCAGCCTATTTATGAATCTCATTAGAAGGACGTAGGTCTATCTAACTTGATTTAACTTTCTCTAGTCAATGTTGACGTTCCCATCTAACTCCTTAACTCTCTCCTTTACTTCTGGTCCCCTGGCTATAACACCTTCATTTTTGAATGGAGCCTTATTACCATCACTTTACTTGATGTGTTTATGTTCTTGGGACTTCCTATCATAGTTGAAGTGGATTTTTACTAAAGTCAGTAATTTGAATCAAACCTGATTGTCCAGCCTAAACCTTCCTGAAAAGTTCAGGGCCAAGCTCCTAAAAAATAATATTTTTTAATGTTTAGGCCAAGCTTAATTGAGTTCAGGCTTAGCCTAAATACTCAAATAAAAAATAATATTTTTTAAAAATATATAAAATATGAATATTAATTAATTCTTTAAGTTTTATGTTATTTATACTAAAATACCATATATTTGAGTATATTATTATAGTTATTTTTTAAAAAAATTAAAAATTTTATATTTTCATATTTTTATTATTTTTAATAAATAAAATATCTCAAAAGAATATTTAAAATATATTTTAATATTTATGTTATATTTTAAGTCCCAATTATTTTTTTAAAAAATTTTGAGTCCTATATATCATCTGAGTTTCCAAAAAAAAGTATTTTGTATTTTTTATAAAATAAGATAATTAATTTTAAAATAAAAATTTAAAATAAATTTTAAAAATAAAATTCAAGCATGTATGAATTTTCAGCTCTACTACTAGAGAAACATAATAAATAGAATAATATTTTTGAATAATTATGTGGTTATCATCCATGCCGAACTTGGTTAAAAATTAAAAGTAATTAGAGTAAATACCCCTTATATGTAGGGGTTAAACAATGTTAAAAGTTAAAGAAAAAAAATTCAAAAACAAGTGGTACTTTACTCAAAATTAAATGATTTTGTTTTATATAATTTAATGATGAATGTTTTTCTCATATTCTAAAAATAAAAAGTACAGTCTACCTAAAAGTTATTAAAAACTTTAAACTAATTGGGGCAATGATTTTAAGTTTGTTGTCTAACCGTGATTGAATTAAGATCAATTTGATCATAATAAAAATAATATAATTTTATTAAAATTTATAAAATATTTATATATGATTATGATAAGAGTAATATTTAAACAACTACAAGGGCTGGCAGCTACAAGGGCTGCTCTTGCCATCTTGAACCTATTAAGACACCATCATCATCATATCTTCATGACTGAACTTAATGAAGAAAAAGGTTATGTAAGGATGCCAGACCTACTTTGTATTTTAGGTAGTACTTTGGAGGTTATTGAAAGGCTAATGGCTTAGGAGCCCTTAGAAGATCCTCTTTCCCAAACACCCTCTATGTAGTAGAGCCTATATCAGCTCTTGTAAAGGTTAGCACACCCTTGGATTCCAATGCAGTAGCTATTCTTACTAAGTCTACCCTAGTAGCTTCTCTGCCTCCATCAATTGAACATTCTTCATCACTTGTTGGGGCTAAAAGGGTTTCTACATTAGGGGCTAAGTCTGCGAATAAAGGTAAATCCCTTATGGCTTTTGAGATAAGTCCTTCATTTTCAATGTTTTACACTTTTCATTATTTTTCTTTTGTTTGACTATTTTTATCTCCTAGCAGACTTGACCTCTTTTTCCTCAATCCCCTAACACATATTTCGTGGCACTAGAGATTGATGATGACATCATCATTAAAGACGCGAAGTCAACCATCACGTTTTACCTTAAAAAAGACCTGATGCTACTTACAAAACCTCAAGAGAAGTTCTAAAGAGCTTAAAGGTGCTACGTAACAAGAGACTAATGCTTGTGGTTGAGACATTTCATTCTCAACTCGCTCATGCCTTCTCTTGTATCTGTACTTACCTAGGGGCATTGCTTGATTTGGTGGCTAGCATCAAGGTGAAATGGGGAGTTCAGCTTATATCGCTCAAATTTTTTATTAAAATAACTACCCTGGACATCAAGACTGAGGCCCAGACGGCCAAGATTGAACATGTTCAAGTATTAAAAGTGAGGGAGGCCAAGCTGGAGTTAGGGTTGGCGATGGTCTAGAAAGAGATTGAGGAGGTTGATGATCTAGTAGTGGGTATAAGGTTATGTAAGATACAAGAATGACTTGTCGTGCTTAAGGTTTAAGAGGCTACCCATCTCTTTCAAGCCATCGAGTTAGAGGAGGCTAAGGCATGATACAAACATGCTAAGGCCAATTTAGATGAAGCTATAGACACTTGGAAGGCCTTAATAGAAAATTAGAAGACTTAGCCCTTCAGGTGTTTTTATTTTCTTTTCTTTTCTTTCATTGTACATTCCTTCTTTGTATGAACAATTTTATCAATATATACCTACATTCTTTATTCACTTGTTTCTTCTCCTAAGGCTATTTTAAGCCTCAGGTTTTTAATTACTTTCTTCTACTGAAGGCTAATATTTTTTTAAATATTTTCTATTTATGGCCCGTTTATGTGGAATCTCATCAAGACTAGATAACCAATACACATTGCCCTTAAGAACTTTAGTTACTTTGAATGGTCCTTCCTAATTAGGTGAGAATTTACCAGGTGCTCAGTCCTTGGTGCCAGGTGAAAAATAAGTTTCCATCATAGCTTGCTCATTTGAAATTACTTCTTTCTTATCCTTCTGTTATATAATTTTAAAACTTCTTCCTTCTAAACAATCATGTGATCCAATGCTTGTAAATGTATTTCATCTAGTTAGATTAACTTGTTTATCATTACTTTACTATATTCCCTTAGCCTCATTTCTAAACTCTTAGCAATCTATAGTGAAGGGACAACCACTTCTATTAGCAGCACAACTTCATGCCTATAAGTTAAAACATATGGGCTCCTGCAATGGCACCTCTTTTTAAAGTTCTGTAAGCCCACAATGCTTTTGAGAGTCGTTCATGCCATTTTCTAGGGTTTTCTTCAATCATTTTCTTTAGAATGCCTAAGATTACTTTATTGGAAGCCTCAACTTGCCCGTTTGCCTGTGAATAATATGGTGAGATGTTAAAAGTTTGATTCTACTTTCTTTAACAAAAGCTTTGAAGCTACTTCTTGTGAACATAATCACTTGATCTGTTGTGATAGTTTGAGGGATCCCAAAAACAAAATACAAATTTTTCACATACGAAATTAATTACATCATCTTGTTCAACCTTCTTCTACCCATTTTGTGAAATAATCTGTAGCAACTAAAGTAAAAGAGTAGCCTTTGCAAGAGGCTGGGTATATTTCCTTATTATGTCTATAGCCTATCCCCTAAAGGGCTATGGTTTGATAATAGGATACATGTCAAATAGTGGCACTCACTATACTGGCTTGTGTGTTTGACATTTCCTACACATCTTAACGTATTCAATGCAGTCTTTAGTCATAAATGACTAGTAATACCCGTGCCTATGAACTATCCATTACATTTTTTATCCTAACTGATGAGCCTCATATACTCCTTCATACACCTACCTTATAACATCCATATATTATATAAATGTTAAGCATTTCAATAATAATCCATCTAGCCCTTTCTTGTATAATTCATCTCTAAGTAAGACAAAGGGCTGGGTATGTATCTTAGTTTTATACAAGTGGTATTGGCTAGGATTTTGGAAATAACTCTTGAGCTTATCTCGCCAATCTTGGGCTAACTCATGTAAGACCGCGCCACATTGTACTATTATGCCTTACTGAAATATCGAAGGATGTTCTCTTCGTTCTGCTACAATTACTTTCCTAGTGAATTTTAATGGAAGTCTCAGCCTTAATGCTATTTATGCTAATTTATTGGCTTCCCAATTCTAGGCTCGAGGGATATGTGTCAATGTCACTACTTTAAAATCCTCTAAATTTGAGTGGCCCCTGCATAGTACATTATTAGAGCCGGGCTTATACACTTATACTCACCAGTTAATTGTTTGATAGTGAGTTGAGAATTTCCTTCTATGACTCCCTTGCCGGCCTTTAGTTCCTAAAGGATTTATAGCCTTGTTAGTAACGCTTTGTATTCAGCTTGGTTGTTAGTACATTCAAAATTCAATTGAAGTGACAAGATAGTTTATACGCTTATAGGAGAGATTATTACAATTTCAGCCTTGGATACTTGTTTTGTGTTAGACCCATTGAACTTAAACACCTAGGGCCTTATATTTGATAAGCACACAGGTAATTCTTTCTCATCTTCTATGACTTTAGCTGAAGGGTGATTAGACAAGAAGTCTGTTAACACTTGGCCTTTCATTGATTTTTGAGATTGAAATATTAACAAAAATTCATCCAGGACCAAGCTCTATTTCCCTCTATAGCCCATCATAACAGGTTGATACTTAATTAAATTAGAGTGCAAAACCACATACACAACTGTGTTTATTATATAATGCCTTAACTTAGTACAAGCGTAATACAAAGCTAAACACGATATCTTAACAAGTGAGTATTAGTTCTTTATGAGAGTCAAACACTAACTTAAATAATAAACCACCTGTTCACATCTCCCATCGGTAGTTTGGGCTAACATATAACTTACATACGTGATGGTGGAAGCTAAATATAATAGAAATTGTGTACTTTCAATTAGGGCTACTAAGGTTGAGGTCTTCATTAAATATTCTTTAATCTTTTTAAAGGCACATGATAGTGCTCAGCCCATGCAAATTCCTTAGCGTTTTAAGCTTAAGAAGCTCAGAAAACTCCTTCATCTTACTCGCTATATTTAGAATAAATCATTTGAGATAATTAAATTGCCCCATAAACCTTTGTAACTCTTTTTTCTATAGCCTGTGTCTTATTTTGGTCTACTTCAATCCCTCGCTTATAGACTAGGAATCTAAGAAAGTTACCTGCAATAATACTAAATGTACATTTAAGTGGATTTAGCTTAAGACCTACTTCCCTCATTCGAAGAAAGCTTATCATCAAGTCTTTAATATGATCCTTTGCTTTCTTTGATTTAACCATTATATCATCTATATATATTTTCAGGTATTTTCCTATCACATAATAAAAAATATCACTCATAGTTCACTGATAGGTAGCCTCAGCATTTTTTAGTCTAAATAACATAACCCCCTATTCAAATGTTCTAATAGAGCCTAGTCAACTAAAAGTGGTCTTATGAATGTCCTCTTTTGCAATAAAAATTTGATTATAAGTTAAAAAAAATTCATAAATGATAACAATGCATTTCTAGTCTCGAAGTTTATTAACATGTCTGTAATAGATATTGCATACACATCTTTAAGTGTTTTTGAGTTTAGATTTTAGAAATCCACACAAACTTCTAGTTTTTCATTTTTCTTTACCACTGGCACAACATTTAAGAGCTGTTGAGTATATCTGCAGGGTTGTATGAGTCTAGCCTGGAGAAGGCATCTGCTCTCTTCCTTTACTTTGAGCTCAGCATTATAGACATCCTATGAGCTTTGACTATTAATGTAGTCTAAAGTTAGGTTTAATAGGAAGCTTGTGTTCAACCTACTGTCTTGCTAGCCCTGATATTTGATCATAGTCCTATGTAGAACAATCCTTGAATTCCTCTAACACCTGTGTTAAAGCACTCTTTTGTTCATGAGTTAGCAACGAATTGATATAAGTGACCCTTAGCTCCTTAGGAGATTTGAGGTTTACTTCTTCAAGTGAGTCTTGTTCCTCTGGGGATATATCCTCAAACTTAAGAGGTGCAGGTTCTAACTTGTATAATTATGTGGTTTCTTGAGATTCATCCTCATATATGACCCCAACCCCTAATGTTTCAAGTCTGAAATCTTTTAATCATTACTTTATAGTATATAACCAAAGTTTTTTAATGGCCATGGCTGCTACGACCTTTTCTCTTTTTGGGTTAATCATTTATTAGCTCTATAATAAGCTTGTGTCTCTGTTATATTAGAGGCATGATAGTACTCCTTACTGCATTGGATAAGGAAAACCTTCTTAAGGCCCTATATTGATTAACTCCATAAAAAGTAAAAAGGCCCACATGTGTGTCATAGTATATAGTGTTGGCAAAATTTGTGACTATTGTGAATGGTCTATCTTTTGCCTAAACTACCTCTACCACTTCTCTCATTTCCACATGAGAAGCATTTAATGAAGGGAAGAGAGGATGCATTTGTTGGCATGAATCCAATCTTGGCCTAACAAGGCCTAATATTATGTTATAGTACTAATTACAAAAATGGCTGTTAGAGATGATTTAGACTCGACGTTTGTAACACCCTCAAATTTACAAATCAATTTTCACAAATTATTAATTCAACAAATTATTTTTTTATTGAACCCTTATCATACCCTTATCATGGTAGAAAAATACATCCAAGACAATATACTACAGGTCTTAAAATATCTCAAAAAGCAATTAGAATCATGACGAACAGATAGGATCCTCATGGCATGATATTTAAATCAGGTCATGAATCAAGAGGGACAAACATAATCCTCTTGGTCATATAAATACATTTAATAAAAAGGATTAGAGTCTACATGTTGTCAAAATAACAAATGTCCTAGGTTAGCACAAGATACATTGCATAATACAAAATGAGAGGTAACGTAAAAGATGGTGTCTCATACATCAAAGTTACGCCTCTGGTACTTTCTCGGCCGGACTCTCTCCTGTAAAAATATTAACCACGAGAAATGAGACTTAAAAGTCCCAGTAACCAAAAATTAATATGTAATGATGCATGCGGATGTAACTAATCATGCAATTGCTAAGTGGGTACACAAAAAATATTTAATCGAACAATATTTCTAAACAAACCGAACAAGTATTTAATTGCATGACTGCGCCTTATATCCTTCTTTCGCCATGCTCGGACGCCAAATCACCTGGCCAAAGGTAAGTTTGATCAAGCGACACGCCACTCATTGGGTCCAATGAGGGCTTACCATGTGGTAATAATTAACCGAACAGAAATTCCCATTAACACCATACATTAAAATATCCTGACAAGTCATGCATTATTCAAATATCCAAACAGGAATATATTCGAACAATAATATCTCATCATAATAAATAAAAATAAACTTTTGACCCACTTGGAAATAATTTCAAACAAGTATATAACAGTATTTATTTTCAATAATTCATAATTTTTTCAAACAACAAGTCAACACATAACCATTTACAAACACACTTATCACAACACATTAATAATGGTTACCTTGTATCTTGAATAACAAGTTCCCCTTCACAACTCCTCTTCACCACTATCTTTATCAACACAATCTACATAGTTATTTCATAATACTATATATTAATTTTACATTAAAATAAATAACTCTAATTTAAAGAGTTAGAAAGTCTTAGATCTATAATCCATATTAACACTAATTTAAAACACTAATTTAAGATTTATGCCTCATTTAACTTTCCAAATTCTTTCTAAAATTTTCATACCTTAATAAATCATATTTAAGCCTCAAATCACCTTTCTATAACTTCAAAAATACCTATTCATACTTAAATAAATATTTAATAATCAGAGGTTCATCCTTACATCTCAGATTCCACATAAATTCAATCATATAGATCTATATTTTAACTTAAAAATTCTTAAACATGAGTTTCAACCTCAAGAAAATATTTTATAATATTTATTATATCCCTAAGAGTTTTAACCTATATTTTTAATCCATCATATCATCAGATTAACTATCCTATAGAAAAATTTTAATCAGAATATTTACTCTATCCTACAAAATAATCATATCACTAGAAAGCTAATATTATTTAGAAAATAAATATAAAATTAATTTTGTAATTAAATAAATTTTTAAATGCTAATCTAAATAGGAAAGTTAGAATATATCCGAAGAAAAAAAAATCTCCCTTGCGAGAAAACGCCAAGCAACGTGAGAGGAAGAGAGAAAAATAATATAAAAATAGGATTGTGGGTCCCAAAATTATATATAAAAAAACTATAGGTCTAAATTTAATTATTCAAACCTTTGGGCCATTACTTGCAATTTTTACAAATTGCATCTTGGGCCATTAGTTGCAATTTTTACAAATTGTATAAACTTTCCTTTTTCTTCATTCTGCTCCTCCTCGCCTGTGCCTCCTCCTTTTATATGTGAGGAGGCACCTCACCTTCCCACATCTAATCGATGTGGGACTTCTACAGTGCCCCCTCTTTTTTTACTTTCTTTTCTTTTTTTTTAACTCACATACACACATAATTTTTTTATTTTAAATTTTAAAATTATATCTTAATAAAATATTTCTTATATAATTTTAAACCTAAGTTTTTAATTTATAATTAAATTTTTAACTATATTATTATTTTCAAATAACCTCAAATAATATAAATTCCTATTATTATTATTTTTTTAAATAAAACTTAAATTTCACAACAATTTTTTTATCTAAAAAAAATTAGGATGTTACAACGTCCACTTGTAATGGTAATACATTTAGAACCCGTGAGGTGATCCCCGTGAATCCTACCATAGACATTTCAGTTGGAATTAGGTGCTACTCATCTTGCCCCATCTTAACTATTACTCGAGCTGGAAATATGTTGACCATGGAGCCATTATCAACTAATACCTTTGTCATTAGTTTACCATCGAAAGGGGCCTTAATGTACAAAGGTTTTAGGTGCTGAGTCATCTTGTAGCTGACTTTTTTTGGGATAGTCTGCTTAGGTTTTCCTTCTATGACTTGCAGGGTAATTTGACAAACAGGTTTTGAATTAGTGTTTTTTAATTATAATGTCTCTGTATTTCAAATGATTTAAGTTCCTCCCTTGGCTCTACAGGACAATATTGATATGAGCCCATTTGTTTCACGTCAGTATCAGTGATCTTTGCTTCTTCTTGTTCGAGTGAGAAATTATCCTAAGCCCTAGTTCCTATTGTTATGCTAAATTGCAAAGAGAGTGTTAAAGACACCACACAACAGAGGTTTAGGAGTACCTCTCTTACATGAATCCTCATTGTTTGCTAGTACTCATCTTCTTTTTCACTATCTCCTTCCTTATCTAGATCTTTCATTGTCACACCCTGATGTTAAGGGTGTGATCGGCATGAAATATGAGATAAACTCATATCCCATAAGCCTTGATTGATTAAGAACTAAGCTAAAATATCGATATATGTAAGTTAAATATAATAATAAAGTTTGTAAAGTTTTAAATATTTTTGTAGAAATTTTGGCAGAGTTTTCCCTATAATTTAGACCTCCTAAAATTTTTACAACAGCAACAAAACCTGCCAACCAGACCAGCAAGGAGATAGACTAGCTCTATTTTAGCAGTTTACATAATAACAAAATAAAACTAGGACCTAACTATGGTGTACGTGGAGCACTAAGTTATGATTGCAAAATACAATGTATAGTTTTATCAAAACAATAATCACAGTATGCCTCCTCATTTCTCAAAAAGGAAAAAGGACTTCTCAATGATCTGTTGAAGGCATAGAGTTAGCTACACTATCTGAGATAAAAAAAGTTATCAGTGAATAGCATTCCAATTATATATGTATATAAATATATGAAGACATTAATGAATAAATTAATTTAAAAATTTTGAAATAATGAAACATGAACTTAAACTAATAATAATAAATAATAAGTTTTCTCAATGATATAATCATGAATTTGAACAATGTTAATAGGGCAAAATAATTTATCAAAATTTATAATGTTCGTAGAATATACAAATTTCAAGCAACGGTATAACTAGGTAGAATGCTTTTAAAAAAATATAAAAATAATTAAAATTTAAGTTTAGATTTAGGAGGACTT